>NC_141917.1:3881590-4184621 GCF_057802395.1 Ceratotherium simum simum
TCACTTGGTTGGAAGACCTGCTCATATTTAGAAAGGGAAGTGCATGATAAACAGCCTCTCTGCTTTACTTGTTAAGTTTAAATGGTCAAAGAGAAGTATCAGCACCGTTTTAAAAAGAGGTACTGTTCTAAACGAGAAAGGGACTCCACTGTACCAGAGAAGGCATTTTTTGTTGCTTTTCTCCTCAAAACAAAGATCTTTCATTCAAATGTGCTATGGGAGGTTTCTGGACATTTAGCTGTGGCTTTGCAATCACCATTAGCGGGGTTCACTGTTCTTTTCTGTGTGCCACTGAATAACATACAAAACCAAGAGCGGCACAGCCTCTTATCAAAAAGCAATTATCAAATATTTGTTAGGTTTGGGGAAATCTTATAAGCAATATCAAGATAAAAATCCATATTTGATTTAAACTTGAATCTTCTAAAGTATCTTCATGAAAAATATATGATACCCATACATACTTGTATTGACAAGCTTTCTTACTTTTTAACAGTTCATCCTTGGGTGTGGTATAGAGTTAGAGGTTTATAAATAGATATAATTTGCAAAACCATTATGATAGGCCAGGCTGTGAGGCAAAGAGTGTTCATATTTCTTGTGGCATCCTCAGGAAGCTTTTTCAAGGTGAGTACCACCTGACAACCCCAAAATCCCCCTGAGGGTTAGACTAGATTGGATTAGCACAGAACAGGTGCCTGCCTGCTAAGGTGCCGGGACGGAAGCTGTTTTAATTGATGTCCCATTCTGTGAGGCAGGAAGGGGTGTTTGGAGGAGGGGGTTCAGGCACTTGCTGAAGGACAAAGCTGAGTTAGGAGCAGGTCTGGGATTTGATGCTAAACTCGCTGCTTCAAAACCAAATGACCACTCTAGGCTACAGTATGAATTTGAAAGCACCATTAGAATCTGCCTTTATAAATGTCGTACAAAATACATAAAAGGTGGGCAAATAAACACTAAAAACATCACTGAGAAATCATTGAAATAATACTAAAAACGTCATTTAGGTTGACTAGATTCCAGAGATCTATTCCTCTCTCCAAAACTCTCTAATGACTTGGTCACTCCTCTGACTCCTCGAGAGCATTTGCTGTAACAAGCACAAGAAGGCATCTCTCAATTACAAAAGGAATGCAAAGATGAATCCTGTCTTACACTTCCATTTATCCTAGGTAAGTTGGTCATAGAGTGAATGTCCAACAGTGGCATGGCTGGGTCTTTGCTGGCCATGTCCTGGAAAATGGTGGAACACTGTCCCCTGTCCAGGTAAGAATAAGCCTGACACAGGAGAAGGTCTAGAGTACGATTGTAGAGGGTTGGATGGGCCTGCTGAGAGTGAATCCGAATAACGGACAGGAGTGAAGCACAGGGAACGAGGCTCAGCCATGGAGCTCTAGAGGTGAGTGGAGGTCCTGGTTCAGCATGGGGGCTATGATGGTTAATTTTCTGTGTCAACTTGGCCACAGCACCCAGATATTTGGTCAAACATTATCTTAGATGTTGTCATGAAGGTGTTTTTTTAGATGAGGTTCACATTTAAATCAGTGGACTTTGCATAGCAAATTACCCTCCATAATGTGGGTGGGTCTCATCCAATCAGATGAAGTCCTTGATAGGAAAAGACTGAGGTCCCCCGAGGAAGAAGGAATTTTGCCTGCAGATGGCCTTCAGACTAGAACTGCAGCATCAGTTCTTCCCTGGGGCTCCAGTACACTGGCCTACCCACAGATCATGGATTTTCTGCAATCAAGTTAAATCTGTCACATGCTCTCTCTCTCTCTCGATGTATACACACATCCTATTGGTGCTGTTTCTCTAGAGAACTATGACTAATACAGTGGCTGACAGTGAAACTCAACCTGAGTGGGCAGTCTGGAGATGAGTGTGGATAGGGAGGCACACGTCTGATTCACAAATCTAAAGACCTTGATCACTAAAGGCAAACATATAGGGGCTCACAAAAGGTGATGTTGTGGGACCATCATACAAGCCACTGTGTGCCTAAGCACACACACACATACCTGCGCCTGCCCTGCACATGAGTGTGGCTGAGCTGCACGAAATGGCACAGGTCTCCCAACAGGAGTGTTTCAACCCCATCAGAACTGGGTGTGATAGATGTGGAGCCCCGCCATTTCAGATGGTGGAGGGGGAAGTCTTGTATTACAAGGAAACTCTCCGGGCTGCAGGCTGCAAGATCCCATGAGGTGGGGTCACGAATGGAGGTACGCACCTGTGGAAATTTCAAAAAGTGCTTGAAGAGGGAGACTTTGTACAGACAGATGTGGACTGAGCTCCATCAAATTGTGAGTCTTAATATTCACAGGGCTGCATGTACACTCATCTTCTGGTCGTTTTGACATACTCAGATAATGATGTCATTAACTGGGCCATTTCCTGGGCCTTTGCTTGTTCATTCTGTGCTCTCGACTGCTTCTCTGTGTCACCGGGGAACCTCTTTCCCAGGCCTCATGTGTTCACTTCAAGAAGAGACTTTGGCAACTCCAACTCTGCTGGCCTTTCCAGGCCCTCCCTCTGGGGGGACCAGGAGCGACTTAACGGAGAGACGAGTTTGGGAGGAAAAACGGGCTGCAGGTCAAGTCTTTCTCTTTCTCTTCTCTTTGAGATCAGGGCACACACTCCCCTCTGCTCTTGGCCACAGGGCAAACTAGGGAGTAAATGTCCTGAGCTGTAAGCGAAGTTCCTACCATTCGGCTGATATTTCTGCCTAATTCTGTGGGCCATTCCCATCACACATCCCAATGACGCTCTCTAAAGACCTATCATTCGTGAATCTGACATATTCATATCTTTGGCCTGATCCCTTTATCTTTCACAGCTGGATCTAACTTGAAAATGCAAAAGTGGTCATATCAATTGACTTCCTCGAACTCCTCCCTGGTGCATGCACCAGGAACATTGGGAAATGGACAAGGGATGGAATTCTAAGAGGCAAAAAGTACCGTTGGAGTGAATGAAGCTCCCAGGGGGTTCTGGGACAGGAGGGAGGCTGGACACTTGGATGATGTCCTGGTGGGCTGAGCCTTGCAGGCCTGGCAGAAGGTGGCTGCAGTGCCCACACTGTGCCATGTGGCTGGATCGCAGTTGTGTCCTTGGCTTAGCTTATGGGTGTGTCTGTAGCCAGCAGTGTTAGGTCTTTGGTTTATCAAATGATCGGCACTGAACTGATAAAGTGGCAGGTTGTGACGGCACAGAGAAAGGAGAGAGCGGCTTTCCTATCTAAAAGTCATTGTGACGTATAAAGGATGAGCCACTTGTAAATAAGAAGGGGCCGGAGCAGGAAGTTGGCCATGTATGAGCCTTGCCCTGCTTAAGCACACCTGGGCCCGTACTGCGGGTGAGACTGATGTGGACTTGGATCGTTTTAGGTGAGTGTGGGCAGAATAATTCCCCTTTTTAAAAGACAAGGACCCAAAGCTACAGAGTAATGATTAGTATTTTTAAACTGTTTAGTGGCAAGCTGGCTGTTATGCAACGAATTGTGTGTTCTCCCCACAAATGCATATGTTGAAGCACTAATTCCACTGTGACTATATTTGGCAATAGGGCTTTTAAGTAGGTAATTAAGGTTAAATAATGTCATAAGTGTGGGCCCTAATCCAATCTGACTAGTGTCCTGATAAGAAGAGACAGAGAGAGAGACCAAGGATGTGAACGCACAGAGAAAGGCTGTGTGGGGACACAGAGAGAAGGTGCCATCTGCACGCCAAGGAGGGAGGCCTCAAGAGAAATCAAACCTGCCAGCACTTTGATCTTGGACTTCCAGCCCCCAGAACTGTGACAAATAGATTTCTGTTGTTTAAGCTGTGGTATTCTGTATGGCAGTCTGAACTGACTAGTACATTGCCCAATCAACTGCTCCAAATTCCATCCTGCTGTGAAGGCCACAGTGGGACTGTGGCTGGGCTAACTTTGCAGTAATATGAGTCGATGATGGATTTGAGCCATCTCCCCTTGCTTGTGCGTATATGCACAATCAGACACACACACACACTCCCAGCGTGGCCCAGATTGGAAAGGATGAAAGCAAGAATTGTGGCTTTGGATCCAGCAGAAACATTGGATCCCAAAAGGTCCATGGGGACCTAGATCAGTCAGGCTTCCTCCAGAGAAACAGAACCAGTAGGAAATATATTTTGAGAGAGTTATTGCAAGGAATCAGATTAGGTGATTCTGTGAGCTGGCTAGGCAAGCCTGAAATCCACAGGGCAGACCAGCAGAAAGGGCAGGCTGGAAATCTCAGGCACAGGCTGAAGCTGCTGTCCATACATAGAATTTCTTCTCAGGGAAACTTCAGTTCTTAAAGACTTTCAACTAATTGAATCAGATATACCCGTATTATATAGGATGATCCGCTTTACTTAAAGGAAACCAGTTGTGAGTTTTAGCCACATCTACAAAATACCTTCACAGCAACTCCTAGATCAGTATTTGACTAAATGACTGAGACTATAGACTGGCCAGGTTGACACATAAAACCTGACCATCACAGGGCCCAACTTCAAAATCATTATCAGCTGCTCATGTTCAAGAACCTAGCAGGACTGATTCTCCAGCTGAAAACAATGATGGGACGATAGAGAAAACTTCCTCAGGAGGCAGGTTTCACACCTGTAAGCAACTTCACTGTAAGAGGAGGGCAATAGTAGTCGTTGTGGCACTTTGTGGTCCTGAAAGATCCCTGCTTGCAGAAGAGTGTGGAAGCTCCATCACTCGACAGCCCATAGGCAACAAAGCACTGGGGTGCTGGGGAAATAAAGACCCAAGAGAAAATGGAAACAAGAGTTTTTTAATATGTTGGAATAAATCTACCTCTACTGGGACATGGTGAAATTTGTTGCCACCGCAAATTTGTAAGCTGCACAGAGAGTCAACAAAGCTTCAAATGTCAAGCTCAGAAAAGCCAATGCTTTTCAAAAACTCTTCATTTAAGTGTGGGCAATGCACAGGGGCAATATTAACCTCTAGAAAAGAGGTTTCTCCCAGTGGAGTTGAAGTTAACATGTTATGCACTCAGGCACAGACCGGCATTCCAGAGAAGTGGAAGTGGTGATTTTCTTTGTCCATCCTCCGTTTCTTCAGGGAGCGTTGAGACTGTGCTCTGTGTCGGGGCAAAGCATGGCTCCTCTTTGTCTAATGTAATTATTTGGGTACTGGAGATTGGGCCCTTTTTTTAATATGATTGATATAAAGTCAGTTTCCTGATAGTCATGCTTCCTGTTTATTCTTCAGTACTTTAAAAACTGAAGCCCATGAAACTTGATATTTAACTAGAAAAGAAGAGACATTTCCTGATGGAACTTCCCTCACTGAGATGCAAGGCAGCCTGGACTGCAGCTGCTGCAGAAACCCTGTGTCTACACGTCGCTGAAAAGATGCTCAGCTGAGATTCAGCAGAATGAGAAACTGGAGAGGACATTTCTATAATTGCCACAGGCCATTCACTTACAGAAGTTGTATTTTCTTTTACTTTAATTCCTCTCTTATCCTAGGAGGGGTATATATTTACATCTTGTTGGCATTACATTATTAGAGGATTTTGCCATTTAATTTCCACAGGATCTCTCTGGAGCTGTATTGTAAAACTCCATCAGGACTTGGATTGAGAAATAGAACAAGGAGTCAAGTTTCAGTACCTTCTCAGACAAAATCTATGCTGTGACTTCAGAAGTATCCTTAAAAGGGTAGTATTTTGTTTGAGGATGGTGGAAAGGAAGGGGACAGTGGCACTTCTGGGTCATCATATACTTAGTGGTTCAGTCCAGTAAGGATGCTGGTAGGGAACCTTCCTTCCCTTGCTCTAAGTTTCCACATGGAGGGATAACATTATGGTGATGCTGCTGGCCTCTCAGCTTCTCTGTTATTCTGCTCTGGGGAAGGAGTGTTTACCTGACCTGAAAATTTAGGAGGAGGAAGTGAGCTCATCCCCTCAGCCCCTTTCTCACTCCTTCTTGAGGGAGTCAGCATAGTACACACTTAGGTTTTCTTCATGCCTGAGTCTTGAAAGGAACAAGAAACACTAATTCTCTCCTATCTATCCTGAGTCCTAAAAGGGGAGGCTCTTCTCTAGGTAAAAAGGAGAGGTAGAGGGGAGGGGAGCCTGCTTCCCTAGTGCTGCCAGAGGACTATAAGTCTGTCACTGTTGACAGACCCCAGGCCATATCCCCCAAGGCTTTATCTGGAATAAACTTGACATTTTGATCTCCATTGGCTTACTCCTTTGTTATTCTGTTGGTACCACACTTGGATGGAAGGAAAGTGTATCATATATTAAAGCCCTCAGACACCAATCTATCATCTTGCAGAACTTTCATCTTTGGAATTCATGCTCGGTTACAGAAATTTATCCATATCTTGCATCTCTTCACACTACCCTTCCTCTGCACCCTTGCTTTAACGAGAAGCTGCCTTTTCTTGGTATTAGTCCATTTCTCATGCAGGTCTCTTGCCATGAGCACAGGGGACAGGATATATTTTCTTAGTTATACTGTTTTTTTCCTGGACTGACTCAACAAAGTCTCATAGAGTGTACATGCCCAGCTGTATCCCATCATTCACTATATTGAATCCACTTTCCTGGGTTCTGTTCTTCCGGGAGCCCAATGTTCCCTTGCTTTCCCTAACAGAGTTGTCCACATGGCTCTGGCCCCACAATCAACCTAGAACTTGGTTTCACCACTCAGCCCCAGGTTACTAGGTCCCAGGTCACCTCTTTCTTGGTGTAGTGCCATGTTCTTTTGTAGGACATTTGCTTGGTCTTAAGAAGGCGTGCTTCAGAAAGAAATTTATGAAGCCGTTACATGTCTGAAATGTACTCCTATCCTCACATTTGATTGATAGTTCGAGCATTTTTCTATCTATCCCATGTACTTCTTAATCTATTTCCCCCAAAAAATGTGGCTTCATTCCTAATAAAGTTTTCTAAGGAAAAAACTTTCCCCATCTTGTTACATATCATGGTATTTTCTTGAAATGTGTATTCATTCACCTATTCATTGATGTTGTTTACCTTTTTGAAATGATCTTCTCCCCTTCATATCCCAATCCTTCACATGAATGACATTACATGCATCAATTCTTGACTCCTTAAAAGACCACCAGAAAAAAACTGTTAATTAAGCAATTCCTAAGTTTTTCAGTTACCATGACAAGACAGAAGAGCTCTTGACAAAGTCTTAACAATTTCCTATAAGGTGGAGGTCAGCAGAGAAGATTTATAGGATTTTCCTATATAGGCTTAGGTGATTTAAGATGGGTCTTTCCATACAGGGGAGTTATTGGCATTGGAAAAACTTCATGACAACATAAGTGAGGGTTGGTGGACAAGGTGAGAACCTTCAAGTGAGTCTTGAAAAATAAACTATTATCTGTAGCTGAAATTTTTATGCAAGTTAATCAAACAATCTATTATGAAATGAGAGCTATTTGGCTTGAGAAGAAAATTATTTACCCAGAAAAATTGGTTCATAGGAATTTTCTGAAACAAACAGTGAAAGTATTTATTGTATGAAGGCTTATCTTCCTGGGAACTGTTTCCTAAAACATATAGTTAGGCAATATTAGCAAATGGCCTCAGCTCTCACTCCCCCTCTGTAAGTTACTTGAACACAGCTGCTCTCGGTTCTCATCTGCAACACTGACAGCAATGGCTGCCCCTTTGTGTCCACCACGGCCACCTATTTCCACAGTCACACTCTCAAACTCGTCTTTAACTTAACTCTTCAAGCTCTCTTTTGGTTTCACTTCCATCTCTGCCCAGCCTAGAACCTAAGGCTTACCACTTCAATGGTATCGTTACCAACAACAAATATTTCCTGACTCTATTGTCTTTAGCCACAAAAATGAGACCAACCTTCGGTTTTCCAGCAACTTTCTCTACCATGTTTCTTTCAAACCACTTTTTCATGTTGCCCTTCTAAAGGAGACTTTTAAGGCAAATGTTACTAATCACTCCACTCCCTATAAATTTAATAACACAGATGTACTGTATATTTGTGTGTGAATTGTATGTAGATTTGTTTTTCATGCAAAGAAAAAGCTTTTTTTCACCTACCCCCCACCAAAATTATTTTTATCTCTATGGGTGGCGATGTTTTTTCTGTTGAGAATGTGTACTCTGTAGTTCTTCGTGGGCAGCTGAACAGCGAAGGAAGAAATCACATCATCGCCGTAACTAAAACACTGAGTATTTAGTCTTTCTCTCCACTAAGCCCTCAGTATTTCCAGAGAGTGCCTTCACTTGTCTCTAGTCCAGAGAATGCCTAATATACTTGAGCTCCCACCCCAATCCAATCCACAAATCACAGAAAGCAGAAGTTATCCAGAGAGAATGCTCTCAAAGTCCATCTGCTCCACTGCTATCTTCCACCTCTGTCTTTTTGCTTCCTTTCTCTGAATAAGCATTACTTCACCTACTCTTCCAAAATTAATATCTCCAGCTGTGTTCTGAATCTCAGGTCCTCTTGTGACCTCTAAGATCTTATCTTTCAGTTAATAACTTTTTCTTATGTTTCATCATCCTATCTTTTTACAAACAAACATTCACATGAAAAAACAATCAATAGCGTGTGCAACATATTACTAAGTCCTGGGATACTGGATTTTTAAGCGTGAATTTAAGTCTTGTCTTCTGCTTTCACCATCTCTGTACCACACATTTTTGCCATACCAAAAGAGTTAGCATTTTCCAGACTCTCCCTGCTCTCTGTCAAGTTCACCCATCTCTCTGTCAGCCTGGAATGCTCTCCAGTCCACTCCCAAGCTGGTCAGCTCCTACTCATTTTTAGAGACTTAGTCCAAGCATTTAGGAAGTCATTTCTCAACTTCACTCACCAATCCCCATTTCCCCACTTGCTTCCATGTGTTGACTCCACATTTAAGCTTCTAGAGCCCTCAGTATAGGATTCTACCACTGTAACACGTACTATGTTACAAATGTAACGTCACCTAAGTTTCATCCTTAGACTGTGTACAACTCTGGTGCAAGAAATACGTTATTCATTTCTGAGTCTCCAATGCCTACACCAGTCCCAAGAATAATATATTTCCACACATGTCTATTGAGTGATAGAACAAATGACTGATTGATAGAAACACGAATTACTGGATGGAGGAAGAAAGATAAGAATTTAAAAAGATAACCTACTGAGGCAACAGCTTGACTAAATAACCATGAAATGCTACCCACACTGAATGAATTCTATACTTCCAAAGATAAGCTAAAAGCTTCCACAGTAAGACTTACCACTTAGGGTTCCAGGATGCACCTATCTATTTTATGTAAGCCGACTACACACCTTTCCAGGACACAGAGCCCAACTCAGCCTCCAGAAGCATTTAAACTTTCTCCTTGATGTTAAAAGTTTGTTCCCTCAATAAAGTTGAGGGAAGCAGCAGCACCAGGAGCTTCAGGACAGTTATATTTGGGAGCAGTCTTGCTGCTACTGAGTGCATCCGATATAATAATGTTAACAGAAAGTAGAACTTGCCATTTTCGTTTTTTTTCTTTTTTTTGGAGAGTAGCTCAGTCCTTTACCTATGTTACTATATGGCAATGACTTTGTATGAGAATATTGTCATTGTCATTGTCATTGATTGTCACCAATGTCATTGATCCATATAATTAGAAGCTAGAGAAGGTCTTTGAGATAGATTATATTTCATGTAATTTTGTCTTATAGAAGAGAAAAATTCCTACCAAAGGATAATTAGTCTTCGACCAAAGTATTTAGCAAACATTTTATTATGTTCAAGCAAAAATTCTAATTTTAAAGGAGTTTAAATATTGTCAGGTGAATTTTCTTTCTTGCAATTTTTTTAATTGACGTGAAAACAGTCTTTCCTCACACTTTTTTTTTTTTAAATAATTGGAGAGTGCCCAAGGACCATCATTAAATATTAAGAGGTGAAAGAAGCCATATGGTCACCTCTGAGGGATTTCAAGATCGTGGTGGCACTCCATCTGCATCAGTAACAATTTAGTCATTACATCAAGGACATGGAGAGATTCAGAAGTGGACTCGTGTGGGAGGAAGCTCAAGTCTGAGGTGGCATAATGCCACACACACTATGCTCTCGTCGCCTTCTCTCAGCTGAGCGCCCTTGGGCCTAGTTAAACTTGATAGACATATTGTTACTGCAAGTCAGAAATTCACCCAGGAATGCATATGTTTTCTTTCTGAGAAGAGATTCTCTGTTTACAAAATGGTATCATCTGCTTTGCAATACAGACATTAAGAAAGTGCTTGCTCTTTAAACACATGGAGCATCCTATTTCAACATCATACAGTGGTTGCACAAAGCTTTCTCTTGGATGTTGAGATGGAAAGGTGTTCAGAGCTTACCTGGGTTTTATTACCACCGTAAACTAAATTTCCAAATAGCTATTCTCTGAATTAACGGAACTACACAACAGGAATGGATAAAGACATCTGCTCTTCGTGTCCACTTCTTCCATATGTTAATGCCCCTGGTGCCTGCTCCCTAACTTCAGCTTAGGATCTCACTGAATTGTGCCAGTGAAAAGCATCTAACATTCACGCCTGTAACCAAGTGTGACTTGTGAGTGCTGGTAATGATAATAAGAGCAGTTACTTTTTAGGAATTCCAACTCTGTATGCCTGTCTCCCTGTATCAATAATTCTCTAATTATCTATCTATTTTACTTGCAAACATACTATGAAATAAATTCAGTATTCCTTACTTTGTAAATTAAGTGTCACAGCTCAGAAGAGTCTAGCAACTTGTCTAACGTCTCCTAACTAGTAAGGGGCAGATCACAAATCCAAACCCACATCTATCCAGCTCCAAATGTTGGGCTTTTTTATCACATCATTGGAAATGTAATGAAGCCTGGGTAGAAATCATTACTATTTTTACTTTATTAGGCTTTTCAAAGGCACACCATTAAGGTGATTAACATGAGATTTCACAGGTGTCAATACTTAAAAATTTATTTTTAGATTTAACATGCAAATATGTCCAGTTAATAATTAAAAAGAAGAAAGAGCAATCATCTTCCTCTATCTACCTTGAATTACTTTGAATTGTTACATCCTCTAATTATCTTGGTTCTTGTGTGTTTTCAATTATAAATATAATTTAAATTTATAAGTTGCATATACTGGAATTCTTTAAAGTAGAAAGACATGACAGATTAGGTAGTAATTTTTAAAAACACTAAAGTTTTCAATCATTGGTAAACAAGTCCTATTGATATTACTTTGAACATGAAAAGGGCCACTTGGCTCTCAAATTGGAATGGAGGCCCTACAAGTTTAGACTCGACATGGTCCCCAGAGAAACGAATGTCCTGGAATTGACTGCAGCTCAAATAGTCAGCACAGAGTAGACACTGGAGCTCATGTCCCCAAATTCCTTGCAAGCACCTTTCTGCTACGCCTCATCCCACACATCCCAGTGATGGCAACAGCTCCTTCCTTTCACTTTCTATTGAATGAATCCTTAAAATGAACAAACACTTGGAAATATGACTTCAAAAGAATTCTTCTCCATTTAAAATATTTTCATAAATTTAAATCATTTTATTTAAGATTTACATATATATATGAACATATATATGTATTTTTTTCTATAAATGCTGTCATAATTTTGGAGTACGTAGGTAACAAGTGCACTCACTTTGCCAATGAAAGAAAAGAAAAGAAATAAAATGATAATTCCAAGGAAAACCTGACATGTTACGGTGGATGTGAATTCAGACACACCCGGTGACAATGCAGTGCTATATGGGCCTTATCTACTTTCTTCCTTACAATTGACAAGTATTTTTTTAAAAACCCATATATCCACATAATATAAATTGGTATAAGTCAATGAGTGCAGCTTGACTACATTAGTCGACAGACGTTCATTGCTTATAGCGCTAGAGAAAAAGAAAAACAGATTAAAAATGAAACAAAAGGTAACATCAGCAATATTCACACATAATTTGAATGCACGAAAGCATACTTTTCAGTGTACTTGTGGATTTGATTAAATCTAGTGGTTTTGTTTGCTACAACTAAACAATAATTATATTAGGGGATCTGAAGTGATTATAACTTAGCAGAAAGCTAAGTAGTCAATGAATCTGAACTTTGAAATCCTAACTTCCCTCAGACTCAGGTGAAGGTTATACACTTCAGAGGTCCCTGAACTCCCCTGGCAGTGCCCCTCCCCACAGGACAAGGACACCTCAGAGCTAGAGGGATGTGCCTACTCAGGGTCCATACCCCTCTCTGGAGCCCTGCACCATGGGCCTCACTTGATTTCATTTCTCAACCATCTTGTCAATGGTACCTAATTTGTCGGTGTAGCATTGTTCATAGTACTCCATTACAATCCTTTTGACTTCTATGAGGTCAGTAGTGATGTCTCCTCTTTTCTTACTGATTTTTGTAATTTGAGTCTTCTCTCACTTTTTCTTGGTCAGTCTAGTTAATGTTTGTCCTCCTTCTTGATGTTTTCAAAGAACGAACTTTTGGTTTCATTGATTTTCTCTATATTTTTCTATTTGTTATTTCTTTTTTTTCTGCTCTCATCTTTATTATTTCCTTATTTCTTCTTGCTTTGGATTTATTTTGCTCTTCTTGCTTACTTTTTTAAGGTAGAAGTTTATGTTATTTATTTGATATCTTTTTTTTAATAACGATCCTTACAGCTATCAGTTTCCCTCTAGGCACTGCTTTAGCTGTATTTCATAAATTTTAGTATGTTGTGTTTTTGTTTTCATTCTTCTCAAAAAATTTCTAATTAAGATCTCATCTTTTTAGACACATGCTAAGAAATATGAATTTCTGTATATCTCACTAAGGGACAAACACGTTTGTCATTTAATGCTGTGAGCAAATCTGTTCGTCAATTTGTTACTTGCTATCTAAAATTTTAAAAACTAAGCTCCAAATTAAAGGAATTGTGATCAATTGTTACATTAGTCAGATTTGTTTTCCCAGTTTTTTGAGGAGCTCTTGGTCTCACGGTGCATCCATATTTCTTATGTTCATATTGAATGTGCATGTAGTTACATACTTGTATTATCATAAAAAGCACTCCTTTACACTCAGGAAACTTCTGGAAACTCTGAAGGGAACTCCTTGTATAGAGCTAGAAAGTGTGCTTGGTTACAAGAAACTCAGACATCCTACGTTTGTTCTGCTGGTAGGGTAGCGCCTACATCCACCTAGTTCTTGATTAAATACAGCTTTACTAACTGCAGGGATATGACCGATGGTCCTAGCACACATATTAATTACATTATTAATTATTAATTATTATTAATATACACTATTTACCTTTATGTCCTACAAGAATTTATTTTCTATGTTATACGTAAAACACAAAAAGAAAGATAAAAATTCCAGCTTTCATCTCCAGGAAGGCCAAGCCAACTCTTCCATAAGGCAAAGCTTGTGCAGAACATCTGCAGAGTCTGTCAACACTTAAGGACGACTTTCAGAGAAGGTCAGAGACGTTAATGCGTTAGTAAGAAAAACGTGTAGTACAAAATGCACACATTAGAAAAGAGAAAATGTCTCAAATCAATAACCTAAACTTCCACCTTAAAAAAATAGAAAAAGAAGAGCAAACTAAAAGCAAGCGGAAGGAAGGAATTAATAAAAGTTATAGTGGAAATATATGAAGTAAAGATTAAAAAAGCAATAGAAAAAAAACTTGAACTTGGTTCATCAAAAGAATGAACTTGTGTCATGGAACTGCCAGCTTCTCTTAATTGCTTTCCTCCAAGATCTCCCATTGTTTTCAACCATGTCCTTAGGCAGGAAGTTCTCCTGACCCCTTTGCAAATAGTCTCTTCAAACATAATTGTAGAGCTTATAGTCCTATCGCCTGCATTTCCCACCAGCAAAACCTCTGCACCTCTGCACTAGCTGGTGCCACTCTTCCTAGAGTGTCACCGTATTGTATGAGAAGGCAGATGGTGAGATGGAATCCCCTGGTCTTTTCCATTGTGTGTCCTGGTGTGGAACTTCCATTCTATGAGCTGGTTGGGTCAGGGGTGATTGGAACCTAGTAATACCAACCACCACACATGGGGTAGAGCTTCTGCCCTATGAATGGGAGCTAGTTGGAAGAAGGAGGCCCAGAACTCTTAACCATGACTGTCTAAAATAAAGCTTCTGCAATACAGATCTGGAAGAGATGAGAAGCTACAATGGCCTCCCTTTTCTGGGATGAAATCGTAGCCTATGACTGGCAGTTGGGGGGACAGGAAGCCTCACCTTTTTGAACACACTGTCCTCAACAACAGCTCCCATGGTAGTTTCCATAAAATAGAACCTGAGGGTGGGGGAGGAGGGGGTCAGTGAGTGGGAGTTGCTCAAATGCCACAGATTTCTGTTGTTCTGAGATTTAGTAAATTCTCTTGAATGAATAGTTCTTCGTTTGTTCTACGCACTTAGGACAATTTCTAAAGACTTTAAATGATTTATTTTTATAATTCTCTCCAGTTAAATGGTTGTTTGTTGCAGAGAGAGTCTGCTGTGCTCCTCACTCCACCATTCTGGGAATCAGTCTCACTACTGTCTTTTAAAGCAATAATTAATCAGTGAGCCCTTTGTGTAGGGATACTTGAACACCATATTGATACTGGTCTCCTGAGTTATGCAAAAAATCATAAATGATTTCTTTTAGGAGCAGGAGTTACAGTAGGGTGAATCAAGGAATATTTTTAAGTTCCATTTACCTCTCTGAAACTTTATGAGTCCCACATTAGGATTTATATGCTTGGAAAAATAAATTTTGTTAAATTACCTGAATATGTCCAACTTTAGTAATTTTCTCTTATTTCTATTTGATATTCATTGGAATATAAACACTTCTCTTTCCTGAGGCACTTACCTTGCGAGTTTAGGCACTGAAGGAAGTATACCAGTTTGCATAAGAAATCTAGGCATCAACCCTTGTTACCCAAGATTCTTACTTAGGGAGTTTTTGTGACGAATCTGTGTGTTAGACTGAGTAGGAGGGGGATGAAGTCTCTGAAATAAACTTACCTTGTGGAAATGGGATGTCAAGACTGGTTCACCCAAGATCACCACAAGGGGCAGACAGCTGTGGTGGAAATGTGACTGGGATGGCTCGGGACTCAGCCCTCTGGTTATCAAAGAGTGTAGGGGAGCCAGTGCTGAGCACGTAATAAGAATGCTGTAGAAGTTCAGAGACTTCCACCCACAGGGCAGCATGGCAGCACAGAGCTGTATCCATTGGCCCCTGCCACAATAGCTTCTACGGCAGCACAAAGGTGCTGGTGGGCTGAGCAAATGATATTCTCTGGTCACTTGGCACGTAGAAAAAACTGCCTCCTACCCCCTCCACTTTGAGTGGAGTGAGCTGCAGGATTCTCAGATAATTCAAATTGAAGGGCAAGGTCAGGTAATTCAAAGTGAGATACTGAACTTCTTCCTAGTAGGGAACAACTGAAATAAAGACACAAGTAAATGAGTGGCTATATAGGTAGTCCTAGTATATACTACAATTCATGTGGGTTACTCAACAAGGATTTTAAATATGCACTATTTTAGTCTACCTAGATATGTGCACAAATATTAACTTTAAAATATATAATTATTTCCTTCTTATTATGGACAATTGCCTGGGGTATTTTAGCCCATAATAGCAAACAATGGAAAACTGCCAGAGTTGGACACACTCAGGTAATTTTATTAACTTAATTTTTCCAGAACACAAGTTCTAATAAGGGACTCATAAAATTTCAGGGAAGTAAATGGAACTTAAAAATATTCCTTGATCATTGATAGCAATTCAATGAAAAAATAATAGCCAAAGTATACTAACTGTTGACCTCCATAGAGCAATGAATTAGCCATCACGTTTTTTAATTAAGTCATTTTATCTTGAGATCATTGTAGAATCAGAGGCAGTTGTAAGGCATAATACAAAGAAATCCTACATACCTTCTATGAAGTTACCCAGAGGTAGCATCTGGCAAAACCATAGTACAATATCCCAACAGGGATATTGACATTGCTGCAGTCAAAATGCAGAATTTCTCTATTAGCACAAGAAGCCCTCATGCTGCCCCTTCATTGCCACCCTCACTTGTCTCCCATCCTGCCTCTTCCTTAACCCTTCCCATTACTGGCAATTACTAACCTGTCTTGTATATCTATGACTTCATCAATTCAAGAATGTTGTATAAATGGAACCATACAATAGATAAATTTCTGGGATTTGTTTTTTACGCTGAACAACTTGGGGATTCATCCAAGTGAGTTATTGAGTGTATCGTTAGTTCATTCTTTTTATTGCCAAGGAGTGTTTCATGGCATGGATATACTGTAGCTCATTTAACCATTCACCTGGTGAAGGACCTCTGAGTCATTTCTAGTTTTTGGCGATTATAAATAAATCTGGAATTAAAATTTGTGTATAGGTTTTTGCGTGACCATATGTTTTTGTTTTTCTGGGATAAATGCCCAAGAGCTCAATTGCTGGATCATATGGTAATTTCATGTGCAGTATTTTCAAGAAACTGCCAAACTGTTTTCTAAAGTGGCTGTGCCATTTTGCATTCCCACCAGCAACACATGAGTGATTGAATTTCACTGTATACTCTTCTATCTTTTGTGCTGCCACTATTTTTTTTAATTTTACTTATTCTGATAGTTACACAATGATATCTTATTGGGCTTTGACTTGCATTTCCCTAAGGGCTAATGATGTCGAGCATCTTCTCATGTGCCTATTTGCCACCTGGGTATTCTCTTCTGTGAATTGTCTGTTTATTTTTCCCCCTACTTTTCAGAGTCTTCTTATGTTTATTTAATACATAATATCCCGGGTTTTTCATTGTACTTTGTGGAAGGAATAGAGAAAAGTAGACCTACTTCATCTTCTTAGGAATGACAGACTATCACCATCCCTTTTAGTATGCAATTAAACTCAATAACATTTATTAAGCAAAAACTACATGCTAGCATAATGGAAGACTAAAATAATGAAGAGGATTTATTTGTTAAACAAGTATTGATTAGGAGTCTGCTTTGTGCCTGGCATCGCCCTGCTGCTGGGGTTTAACACTCAACAGAACAGACGCAGTGCCTCCCTAACCAGCACTTCCAGGCTCGTGGAGACAGATCCAGTGAGCAGGAAGTTAGAATACCAGTCTGGGTTAGGATAAAGACTGAGCGATTTTGAGGAGCACTTTTTTTTCAAGGGATACCTTTTATAAGTTTGAGGGAAGGCTTCTGAGAGAAGGTGTCGTCTAAACTGAGACCTGAAGGCTCAGTTGTGGTCACTGCAAAAGACTGGATGTTGAAAGGGAGAGGAAAGACCGGTCCATGTTAGGAGAAGAGAGGGTAATAACTAGTAAAGTTCAATTTGCTAACTTCTGTACTCTTGATATCAAAATTGTAACCTCAAAAAGAGGAGAGAACACTCAAATGAGAAATATCCAGACTACTTCATATAAGAAAGTGGCATTTTGTAATAAAGGAACTTTTAGAAGGGAGAAAAGTGTAGAAATAGAAAAGAGAAAATTATTCCCATTGAATAATATTTAAATAATTTTACGAACTAAAATAGAGAAGTGACTTTTTAGATATTACAAAATAAAATTCACATTCTGAATGGTCTTTAACTAAACTGTATAGATTAAAAATACGCATTTTTTACCTAATATTTTAATAACAAGTGCAATTTATATATTTCGCATGCATTTATGAAAGGTGAGATTTCTCTGGAAGAATATTATTCTCATTTCATGGGATTCAAAGTTTTCGATTTTCAAGCTGACTAGCCATTGATTGAATTCAACATGATCTAGCTGTCATTTTATATCAAGTCTAATATAAAAATTGTGAAAGGAAGCTTCTGCCGTAATTTTTTTATTTTAAACAAAAAGGAAACGATAAAAATATTCTTGATATTCTGAATACGATGACAGCCATATGTTCCTTCAACACTTGCCCTTAACAGAGCAGGGAATTTGTCTCAAACAAATACACTTAACATTCCAAGTTGATATTAGAAACAGCCCAAGTGTCAAAGATTTGGCAGAGAGAGAGACAATAAAGCTCGGGGTATTTTTTAAATTAATTTTTCCCTATCTGCATTTAAAGTTTTAATCCCACATCTAAACTGGTCTTCGATCAATTAACCTTCACTGGTTTCATAACACTCTGGACTACAACATGAGTTCAGCAAGTGCTTCCTTCTGTCACATAACTATCAACAGCGGCAGCCATGTTTTCTGAGACTCTAGTAGGAACCGGTCTTTCTGGTACAACTCAGTTTATGCAGTGTTGGATCAGGGAGTTCAGCTCATAAAAACTCCAGACCATGTAGACTTTCACTTATCCTTATTGTACAAACCCCACATCAATCAGTTCTCTTCACTCATTTACTTCTTTATTTGCATATCAATTCATGGATTACTTAAATAACTGTTTATTGAGTACTTTCTTTAGGTTGCTTAAAGGATCAATGGGGAAAAAGCAATAACTGTAAGGTCAAAGTTGTCCTGGCATTTGTGTGTTAGCATAGGGCATTATCTTCAAATTCTCATATACTTTGTATGGATGCATATGAAGCATTTCCCAAAACTATGAGGGGATGGATACTTTCAGAGAGTGAACTTTCCAGATCTTCATCTTCCTTAAGCACTCATTCACGAAATTGGTTTGGGGTAGGAGCTACCAGAGCTCTCAGCAGCAATTTGCCCACTTTCCTAAAGAAAGGCATTTGACTGTCCCATCCCAAATCTCAAGTTGTGGGTGGCCGTCCAGGTGTGCAAACCCGAGTTCCCGGCATCTGCAATCAGAATATCCCAACACAGCAATTTTGCAAGTTTCCAACCTCCTGGACCAGTTAAATTAGACAGTTAACTGCAGAGTGCCCTGGCCAAATATGATGTCTTGTTGGGATGTTCTGATTGCAGTTTATGGTAGATGGAGTGGTGGGAATAATGGTAATTTTATTTCATGATTTTGTTATTCCTATCTCCTAACTATTGTTAAAGAACACACAATTCCTAAGGGAGACTCCAATGAGAACAAAGCAAAAAGAGTGCTGGAATTTTGTCTAGGATAGCCAAAGTTTTAAAGATCCTTTAGATTAAACTCATGGGCAAAACTTTATGTGATTTTTTTCAGATTTGGTTTGCATGATTCTGTTAGGCATGAAAATATATTTTATATAAAGTTATGTCACAAAATATTATTTTCAGCTGTGATCAGTCCTCAATTGATCTCAAAAATGTTTACTGTCTTCTACTGTCAGCTAACCAAAAATAAAATACTAAGCAAACTACCATACCAAATAGATACGGCAATATATACACTTCTCTCTTCACTAAATGCTTAGAAAAAATTGATAACTTATCTCATTAAGAGCTGCATTTCTAACAAAATTTTACTTTTGTATTCTTAAAATGTACAAAAGTATTAAACACATATTTTGTTGTTTTAAACAATTGTGTACTAATATCATTTGTAATATTTTAACTCTAGAGCCTCATAAAACAACATAAAAATAAAAATTTGAATTTACCATAATACTTTTGTTTCCGATGTTTGATAGGATGATCTCTAAGAGGTTTCAATTATAAAATACATTTTATTTTCATAAAAACTTGAGAAAAAATGTATAATTGATTTGATCAAGGAGGAAAATCAAAGCTATCAATCATTGGAATGTGAAAGAACATTTACATATATTTTTAAAATGGCTATCAAATCAATATGGTATTTGGAGTCTATTGGATACTTTCAAATGTGGTCTGCCATTTCATTTTAAATATCACTATTTATAATATACTAGACACACTGAAATGTATAAAATGCTTTAGATGTCTGCTTGAAGTGGTATGAGTAGATTTCAAATTTATTTTGGGGGTATGTGTGGAAAACCCTTGAAGACCAATGGTATATGTATTCATACATGCCCCCTCTTCTCCCCTCTTTAGCATACTCCATGAAAGTTGTAGCTTCCTTGTGTCTCTGGAGTCACTTGGAACTAAAGACATTCAGAAGTAGAAGTGGGCTCTTTGTTCCTGGCCCGTAATAGCCCAGAGAATTGGAAAGTATAGTCTTCCCTATAGCCCCCTTCCTCCCTGCATGGAATATCTTCCCAAGTCCTACCTCCATGATACCAAATACATACCATGCTTAGTCGTCAGATCATTTCTACACACATGCAGCACCTCATAATACTAGCCTTAGCTGTGGGGAGAGATGTGTATCACTTGGGAAGGTTGACTAGGAAAACAGAAGTCCATATACAGTCATTGAAGAGCCAGTAGAAATCCTCACTTGTAGCTTGCTATCTCATTCTAGCCCTGAAGTCCTGTGTTTTCTTTTCTTACTATCTTTGGTAGCTGCATTATCATCTTCTTACTCAATCTTTGTCTTGGAATATATCATCATCCCATTGGGTCCCTATCTTCTGTTATTCACCTAGTGAAGTCATAAATTAATGTTCAACATCGTATATAATGATGAGAGGTCACCCACTATGGGAAGAAGGAATAAGTATCATTACAGCAAAAATTGATTGCCAAGATTGTTTGCTTATTTGTCCGAGGAGATGAAGAGAGATTATTCTTTAAAAATCTCATGTGACTTGGAAACTGGATGTTACGCAGGCAGATGATATTTTGACAGAAATAACAGAAACCAACTCTGATCAGCTTGAGTAAAAAAAACAGGGAATCTATTAAAAAGAAACATATATATATGGAATCCAAGAAAGGTTAAACCATCAGGATACGGGATAGGTGAAAACTAGGCAATTCTAAGGATACTAGATTTCTTGGTAGATCACTGCCTTTAATATCATTTGGTTCCCACAACTCCTGGTCTCTTTTTGTTCTCAGATGAAAAACAAAAATTCCTAGAGAAAGAATCTGATTAGTTTGGAATAGAGAGCCACCCCTTAATCAACGAGCTAGGGCTGCAGCATAGGGCTATTTAGAGATATGGCACTGGGGAAGAATCCTTCCGGATAGGAAGCAGTTCATAAATACGTGGGGATTGCTATGACCTAGGAAGTCCATCAGATAGGCCCCATCTCTTCTTCCTACCATAGAAATGGCTAAGGGGTGCAAAAGAGTAACTCAGCTTTGTACAGGCAGTAATGTCCATACCTCCTCAGAAAAGGGATAATTGCGTTTACTGTGTGGACACTGGTATGGGTTGAACTGTTTCCCCCAAATTCAAATGTTGAAGTCTTAACCCCTAGTGCCTATGCGTGTGACTTTATGTGGAGATAACGGTCTTTACAGAAATAATCAAGTTAAGATGAGGCCCTTGGGTGGGCCCTAATCCAATACTATTGATGTCCTTATATAGAAAGGGGAAATTTGGACACAGACACAGACGTGCACAGAGGGAAAACGATGTGAAGACACAGGACGAAGATGGCTGTCTACAAGTCAAAGAGAGAGGCCTCAGAAAGAACCAACCTGCCGACACCTTGATCTCAGACTTCTGGCCTTCAGAACTGTGCGAAAATAAATTTCTGTTTTTTAAGCTGCCCAATTTGTGGTACCTTGTCATGGCAGCTCTAGAAGACTACTACAGACACTCTTGGGCAGCTCTGAGCTCTCAGTTCAGGACAAACTGTTGCTGAACATATTTGAGCCTTTTTCCTCTGGATGGAAAGAATGCTCCTGAAGTCACCTCAAGGATAGAACCAATAGCTGCTCCTGAATATTCAGCTAATGAGTATTTTGCTAAGTTCAAGGTCAGGTTATTAGTTAAACATTTATACAGCAATCATATTTTTCAAGTGTTCTAGTTATGCCATATTACAGTAAAATTAATGGATTTGTAAATATTAACTTAGAATCTGGAATAAATAAGTCTGATCCCAACACTAACAGTTCTGATTTAAATGAGGATATATGCCATTACTCTTCAGCCAGAGCTCAAAGGATTAAGCCAGTGGTCATTTCACATTCACTTCTTTGAACGTGCCACATATTTTATGATGTCTTCTTGGGGATTTGCCTTCCTTCCTCTATAATGAAGTACATTGGCTTGATTTCCAGCAATATCTTTAAGTAGGTCATTAAGAAAAACATTCATAGGAAGCAGAGGTCAATTCCAGGTCTTTCCCCTTCCAGTTAAATTAGAAAGAGAAACAGTTCTGAAATTTATCTACTGTGCTGTGACATTTTCTAAGATGTTCAGTACACTTTTCAAAATTACAGTTACCAACAAAACTGTAATATATTATGTCCAGGCCAGAGTATACTTGACATTTTAGAATTACACATTGGTTACTTAATTCCTTTATTTTATGTTTTGAAGTAAAGCAATACATAAAAAAAATAAAATAAAATAAAATAAACCTTTTTTTTCTCACGATAACCAATGAGATGGGCTAAAATTTCCAGAGCCCACACACGATTTACTCATCTCGGAAGGTTTTATTCAGGTTTGGATTTTGTGACCTGAGATATTATGTTACTGTCAAGTTATTCTTGAAATTCTTATCATGAACAATTTCCTCAGAGTTTATCCTTGTTTTACAATGATTAAGCACACAATTCTCTAATGAACAGCTGTGTCTAAGCACCCAGGTTGACCATCAGGAAATCTTTATCCTCAAGGAATTTCTGTTGATGAGTCCATCAAACTGTTTCATCTCCACATTTCTCCAACTGGCTCTGGAGAGAGGGTTATGGAAAGGGATTTGGAAATGGTATAATATTTATTCATTCAACTATTTCTTTAACAAACATATTCAATTAATAAAGACCAAAGGTTAAGTTAATAGTTACAAAAGGAATTGGCTTTGGGTATTGTATGGAAATTTAGAACAGGCATAAGTTTACAGGTAAGCCTAGAATTTGTATTTCAAATAACAACACTTAGGGCTTGCTTTTTGTCCATGGAACTTGGACTCGTGTAGTAATAAATGGTATTTAGTGTGACCTATAGGCTCAACAATTAATACTAAGTAGAAAGCGACAAGCAGGGATTTAGTAAGTGATGTAGTCTGAGTGTGTAGTCAAGAGCAGCAAAGAAGAAGGTGAAGCAGACAGCAAAGATGGCGACAGGAGAACCACAGGACTCTCGAGGTTGATGTGGCGCCAAATACGTTCAAGAAGCTTGTTAGAATAATGAATAATGGGGACCATAATCTTTGGAAAAAAGATGCTAGTCCAGGAGGGATAAAAATGTGGATGTACCAAATAAAGATGTAATTCTTTATTAATGGTAAGGCAATAAAAATGGATTATTTAGAACAGTCATTTGAAAGTTTATATTAGTAATTTATATGATTTTTTGATATCTTTATGACATCTTCCTAAGAATATCATATAAGTTATCTTCCTATCTGTCTAGATATCTGTCTATCTGTCTGTGTAGTAGTCACCTCATAAAGGCTGGATAGACACCCTCAACATAAAATGTGTTTCAGATGTCAAGACGGATGATTCCCTAAATTACCGAGAAAGTATAGTCTCACATAACAAGGTTTTCTGAGGGAGAAAGGGCAGGGCAGTTTCCCAAGCTGGTCCAAAAATGGCTTGGGAGAGCCAGGTGGGAGAACTGGTATGGTTTTACTTGTGCATAAGGAGTGGGGCCAGATTGAGGGTTCCTGCTTGTGGGTTTGGCTTGCTTATATGGTTTGAACCTCCCACTCATACACAGGGAGGCGCAACTAAGTCTTTTTTTTTTTTTTTTTTTTTTTAAAGATTTTATTTATTTATTTTTTCCCCCCAAAGCCCCAGTAGATAGTTGTATGTCATAGCTGCACAGCCTTCTAGTTGCTGTATGTGGGACGCGGCCTCAGCATGGCCGGAGAAGCAGCGCGTCGGTGCACGCCCGGGATCCGAACCCGGGTCGCCAGCAGTGGAGCGCGCTCACTCAACCACCAAGCCACGGGGCCGGCCCCGCAACTAAGTCTTTTATTGACTTGACCAGAAGTGAGGCAAGAGGAGAAGAGAGAAGGATGAAGATGAAAAGCGGCCAGCAGTCAAACATCCAAAATGAAGTCATACTCTATTACAATCTATTAGCGATGTTAAAATGAATCATAATGGACATTCCACAAATTTTCGAGACTCTTGTCATATTTCTTAAGGTAACTAACAATGTGCACAGTTATTAAACCCCAGTTGGATGTCCATGCTACTGAAAACCTCTAAGATTTGGATTAGATGTTTCCAACAGAAATCAAAGACTTGGAAAGTTAGTCTGTGCAATGCCGGACCCAGTATCAGGCGTGGTCGTTGGGATCCACAATGTATGGGGGATATATGCCTGTGTTCTTAGAAAAGCTTTACGACTGAGAAAGAAACTGAATAAATAAAATTCATTTAAAATAGATAAACTTCGAATACTTGACTTTATTTTGTCAAAAGAGTTACTACATAACTAATTGGAGAAAGATCATGACAATATTCTAAAATGAGATAACACTATGTTTTATTCTGATGAGAAGAGGTACACCAGAACACACCCAGCATTTTCACCATTCAAGAAATAGTGCCATGGGAGAAAATAAACAAACAAAAATTCAAGCAAATAATAATAACAATATAAACACAGCACAGCAGATTTAGATTGTAAGCAACACCAACACAGCCCAACAGCTGATTGAACTTCCAAATAGCAGTAGTAATATTTCTTTACAACAAAGTTCTCAATTGGAAGATAGATGAATTTTCAAAGAAATTAGACAAACTTCCTAGTTCTTCCTGAAATGCTATCACTTATGGTAATATTTAGAGCAGTAATATATAAATTTAAAGATGTAATAAACAAATAGTAGAAAAGATATTTTGGAAAAAATAATGTTCTAAATAGATAGGGTTCACATTTTTTAAATAAAGAAAAATATTTAATGATAAAACTGATATTTTAATTGTGTAAAACAAATAGTATATTTTGGTCTCAAATTTACAACCTATAGCCACCAAAACATCCCTGTGACTGCTCTTGAAGGATGTAATGAAAAAGGGTTTGAAGAACCATAATTAAGACAGACAGTAATTAGATTTTAAGTTTTAGTGTCCCAGTTGTATAGTAAATGAAAATAATCAAATTAGTCTTTATGTATTTTTATTTAATTATTTAGCCACAAACGGCCTTCAATAAATTTCAGACTAAGTAAAATTGTGCGATTTCCAAACACAGACAATCCATTCCCCCGCTCACCACTGGTTCTGCGACAATTGAGACACTGTTTTTCCAACTCTTGGCTCTAAAGCTTTACTTCTAGACATGTTGATCAAATTAGACCATGTTTCAGGGTCTGAGCCTAATTCAAAATCATGGTGTAAATCCAAAGAATGCATGAGTGAATAAGAAACTACACATGACAACATTGAGTATTCTATCTAAAGGCTTAAACTGTGATTTTTCCAAATATTTTCTCAGCGAACCCAAAATAATTTGAGTAGGGCTATTCTTGAAAAAATGCAAATATATTATATGGAAGTATTCTCTACTGCTTTCTACTTTTAATTTCCAATGATATGGATTTATTTTAAGTGCTGATTGATTTATTAGATCTTTGTGCAAGACACAGAAAATCAATACAAGAAAAATGGATGCAAAATTTAAGTGGCCACAAAAGATCTTTTGTGTGTCTAAAGCTATTATAGAGGGAAGTTTTGATATAAATTTACCTCAACAGCAAAATTCTGTTTTATTCCAAGCTTCTATAAACTTTGTCCTGAACACAATACTTAGTGAAAAAGAAGAAAGTAAAACAACAAAACTGATTTTAACAAAGAAAGCTCTTTAAAGAGTAAAAACTGTTTAATCTGGTCACTTTGAAAATGTCAGACATAATTTTTTAAGTTAATCATTTTATTTTGAGATAAATGTATATTCACGTGCAATTGTAAGAAATAATACAGAGAAATATTGTGTACTACTCACCCAGTTTCCACCAATGGTAACATCTTTGTAAAACTATAGTAAATATCACAACCAGAATATGGACGTCAATGATCAAAATACAGAACATTTCAATCCCGATTATGATCTCTCATCTTGTGTTTTTATAGCCTCTGCCACTTTCCTCTTAACCCCCACTCTCCTTAACCATTATCTCCAACTAACTTGTCTGTAATTTTCTCATTCAAGAATGTGATAAAAATGGAATCATACAGTTATGTCACCTTTTCCGATTGTCATGTTTTAATCAGCACAATTCCCTGGAGATCCAGCCAGGTTGTCATGTACGCCCCTTCAGGTAAGGTGCCATTTCTCTCCTGCTGTTTCCAAGACTTTTTTCTTTGTCTTTATTTTCCATGTGTTTGGAACTATGATTTGTCTTAGCATGTGTTTTTTGGGTTTGTCTTATTTGCAGTTCATGTGGCTTCTTAAATCTGCTGGTTTGTGTCTCTTTCCAAATGTGGGAAGTTCTCAGCTATTACCTCTTCGAGAAATTTTCATGCTCTTCTTGATCATGTTCTTCCAGGCCTCTGATGACACAAATGTCATATCCTTTCTTATAGTCCAACTGTTCCCTGAGGCACTATTCTATTTTTTATCAGTCTTTTTTCTCTCTGTTGTTCAGATTGGGTATGTAGATCAGTTAACGTAATTGGAGCGCTTTGAGCGAGTTCATCTGTATAGGGATCTTGATCCTGGCCTTTGGAGAGAACATACATCCACTAAAATTCAAAGTAAATTCTGTGCGTTGTATTGCATTTTTTCTTGGGAAATGTCCGTAAATGTCCCCGCCACCCTTATTCCTACACACCAAGCTCCTCTTTTCAAAACTGAGGATGTCTTCTGGTCTCCATTCTTTAATCACATTCCCAAAGCCCTTTCCATGTCTATCACTCATTGCCCCTGGAGATGTCTGTTAAAAATGCACAAAACATTTAAGGAAGGAAGAGATGTCACCACTTCAGGCTAGATGAGTGGGGTGAGTGTTGTCGATCACAAATGAGATCCACATTTAGGAACAAACAATCCACAAGATTGGAACCAAGACATGTTGTGATTGTTGGGGGTCGTATGGAGGTGAGGTTGGCTGGATAACAAACGCTAAATGTAAAATCTCCTCAGATAAAGCCAGGCTCACGTCTTCTGGTTTACCCACACTGGGTGGCTCCAGCCTTGCTAAACTCCATGCAATTCCCCGAACGCATCACATCCTCTCTTCCCAGCTGCTGCACAGGCAATCCCTTCATCTTCAACTTCCATTGCTTCATTTCAATGTTGGAACCTGAGTCAAAGAGTCTAATCTTGGGTGAAACCTACTCTGTTGCTCTATAAATGAGACTAACTTTTATAAATACTTCAGTCTAATTATTATACAAAAAGAAGAACTATAAACAATTTAGAACTTTATCTTGATTCATTGTAAGAAATATTTCATATTTCATATAATGATTCTAATAATTGTAGGACAAACTCTCTAGAATATTCTTCTGAGTAATGTGGTAAACTTACTGTGTATAGTAAGTTTATATGATGGATTTAAATATGTAGCTCTCATATAAAATAATGGAATTAATAATGAATAATTCATTCACTTAAAATCTTATGTTACTGCTTAGAAGACATTGACTAATTTAGAATTTGGGGATATTAAAAATACCCAAGAATAATTTGTTTTTCTTTACCTCTGCGAAAGTATATATTACTTTAAAGTCTAAAAATAGAATGATGACAGGATTGTAAAATAAAAGGAAAGAAGCAACCAATAAAAGAACAGAAAATATTTAAGTATAACTGATGAAAAATAACTGTTCTAAGTGAATTACTTAAAATGTATAAATGCAATTAAACAAATGAGGAATAGCTTAGTGAACTACAGAACAAAGCTTTTTTTGGTGGGGGGAGGTATTTTTCAATTTATTATGTGGATGACTCTGAATGTATGCCACAAGTTAGTAGAGTAGGAAGATTTAATTATACATTTAATTTACGTTTATATGTATCCCTATCTTTTTCTATCTATCTTATCTACATATCTATCAAGGAATAGACTAAATACATATAGTGTTTACTGCTAAGTTGAAGGGTTGATGGATCATAGGTCCTGTTTCATTTCCTCTTGATTCTTTTCTGTTATTTCCAAGTTCTTTGTTTTTATGATTTTTAATTGTGCACATATTAATTTTATGTTCAGAAAAGGCTATTTGAAAGTTATTGTTTTTTTTTAATGACTATAGATGTGCTGCCAACTGCAGTGTTGTGGAAGTGGATGATTAATCTGTAAAAGTATTAAGGGAGTATGGAATAGAGAAAAGTGGCTAAGTGACTGGAATTTGGCATTCAGGAATTCACGATGAATTTAAATGTATAGCTCTCACATAAAACAATAGAATTAATAATGAATAATTCATTCACTTATAACCTCTGTCTACTGCTTAGAAGATATTGACTAATGAATTAGGGGATTATTAAAAAAAACAAGAATAAAATTTTTAGTTTCTGTAAAACTGTCGTTAAAACAGTGCTCTTAAAATAAGCTGAAAAGTTTAGCATCATAGTAAGCCATGTTACTATTCAGTTCATAATACAGAGCCCTCAGTAGCTGGTCTATTCCAAGCTGGCTGTACATAAACTTAATTCAAACAAATGTTATGTGAGGTTTTCCAGTTGAAATTCACTTTGAAGAAACACATTGAAGAAGTATGTTGGTGTTTGGCATGGTTTTGATTTTATTTTTGATGCTTAAAAAGATAAAAGACCAATTGAGTGATTAAGAGTTAAACAAAACTGAAAATGTGTTCTCAGTTTAAGAAGCATTATCGACTTAAGAACATGTCCGTGGATTCCGTACACTAGTATCTATCTTCCATACACTAGTACTGTTACAGAATACTACAATACAGTTTTATTAAACAATCACTTTATAGTACAGTGTTACATGATAAGCATTGTATTATAGTATTATAGCACACTAGAGTATAGCATGAAATTATAAATGGAGGCTGAGAGGCTGGTGTAATTGGTGTAAGGCTAAAACAGGATTTTTTTTTTTTTTTTTTTTGGTGAGGAATATCAGCCCTGAGCTATCATCCTATGCCAATCTTCCTCTTTTTTGCTGAGGAAGATTGGCCCTGAGCTAACATCCATGCCCATCTTCCTCTACTTTATATGGGACGCCACCACAGCGTGGCTTGAGAGGCAGTGCATCAGTGTGTGCCTGGGAGCCGAACCCACAAACCCCGGGCTGCCGCAGCGGAATGTGCACACTTAACCGCTTGGGACATCGGGCCAGCCCCAAAACAGGATTTTTTTTAAAAGTAAAAGTGAGTGTGAAGTGCAAAGTTGCATCGAGTTAAAGGGAAAGAGCCTCTCTTCCTTGGGGGTTAAGTCCCTGCTCCTCTGCCTCCCTGTTTCTTTAACAAACAGACCAGCCAAGTCCCGACTCCCTTCACTAGCACTATTTGGGCCATGGCACAATGGATCGGAAAGTTGTTGACACAGTGAAATATGTTCAACACTATACGAAAACATGTTTTATTATTTTGTCCATCTTGTAAAAGTGGATTGTCATACAACAATCCACAATGAAGCATCCACAATGAAGAAAGGAGTTTAGATTCCCTTAAAAGTTTACTGAGCTCCTTCTGTGTGTGTCATATACTGAGGATCACGTGGAGAATATATGGGGCTTCTCCTTAAGATGTTTTGAGGGGCATGGAGGACAGAGGCGTAGAAGAATATGGGATATAAAAGCAAAAATAGAGATCTCTTGAGTTCTTGGGAATTAATACTACTAGTCAAAAATGATGCAAATGAATACTGACTTTCATTACATTCTCAAATATACAAATCAACACTTTGTGATTGTGCATGAGCACTTAGTGCTGGGCATTAGAGGCAGGGATAAGGGTGGCGTGAGTGGTCTGGGAAAAGTTCTCAGAGAAGTAGGAACGTTCGCTCGCGAGGGTTTTGATGAGCAGTAGGAAGTTGAGGATGGATTTGGAGGACAAGTCAGGCCCCCAGGATGCATCAGCACTACGAGGGACTGTGGGTCACTACTGTCAGCCGGATGGGACTGGAGCCACCCCGAGGGCTTGGTGATTACAGCTGAAACGTTGAGGGGCTACCTCCGGGTCACGGGAGGAGGACTGGCAAAGGTTCACAGTGGAATTGGAAGGGACTGGCAGCGAGTGTCCGTAACTGGAGCCAGATCAAGAGCAACCAGTAGGAAGGTGCAGAAGCTGTCCATGAGCAGGGACAAAGCCAGGAGAATGCGCGCCTTTTAATAGGAAAATGGGTAGACGCATTGTAGCACCTACATCCAATAGAACAGTACACCATTCAAAGCCATGACCCAGCACCAGCTGTATTAACATGGATAAATTGCAAAAAACTTGATGCTGAGCAAAATACAGAAGTTGGAAAAACATATATGTGATATAATGCCTTTCATAAAATGCTGAAAACATAAATATATAATTGATTAATATGAAAACAGGCACAAGTACTAGAAACACAAAAGTAAGCAGAGTGGTTCTATCTGGGAGGGGAAGCCAGGGGTTGGAGGGAGTAGGGGATACACAAGGTCCTTCAGTTCTATCCGAGAAGATTCTTCTGCTTAAGCAAATGTCTGAAGCACATGCGTGAAAAGGTTGTTTTTTCAAGCTGGGTGAAAAGTGCATGATTGCTCACTGCATTATTCTCTACACTTCCCAGTACCTTAGAAATGCTTCTCAGGAAAGCAACCATGATAACAGCAGTTCCCACAGACTTGTATAAAGTGACAGAGAGCAGCTGGTGGGGCAACGAGTCCCCGTGGTATTTTCTTTCCTTTCCTCTTTTTTCTTTTCTGTCTCCTCTTCTGGCTTCTGCTCTTTGTCTTTTTTCTTTTCTTTTGGTAGTTACAACAAATATATATCTAACCATCACAGTGGAAAGAACCAAAGGAAAGAAGGAGGGAGAATGCAGATTCTAGACAGAGAGAAGTCGCCTAAGGGGCAAAGTCCAGAGACAGACTGAGACATAAGGATGAGACGGAAGGTGAGAGAGGAAGGACAATTCCCCTTCTTGCTTTAGATTCTTGTTTTAGAATAAAGAGAGCAGTTTCTCCTTCTCTTCTGGGAAAACACCCAAGAGCAACAAGGTCACAGGAAGCACATATGCACACTCCCTATTTGATGGACTTACGAGACATCTGCAAGCCTGAAGCACAGACCGTGGGGAAGGGATGCCAAGTGTGGAGCAGGCAGAGGCTGCAAAAGATGCTGAAGGAGGGACGTGAGACAGCAGAGCTCAGGCTGCTGGCACACTGCCATTCAAAGCAAGTCATCACTCTGCGGGGAAAACCCCCAGTTCCTTATGTGTTAAATGGGAGAGTTCTCAGGGTGGTGGAAGGAAGTCAGTGGATGCAGCTTGATGTGGTTTCGGGAAACAGGAAAGATGGGAACGGACATGGAAGCACAGAGCTTGGTGGTCTTTGCAAGTAGCACCTGTCTTGGACGAGAGATGAACAGAGCTCCCCTGTATGATGCAAAGCTCTGCCGTGTTGTGCAGGTTTGGGGGAGGAGAAAGGATAGAACTCACTCACTCCCACACATATGTCTGTACCATTGGGTGAATAACTCAAGGTCATAGCCTGACCTCCCCCAGAGATGATTCTCCAGCACACTGCTAGTGCAGGGAAATGGCCTAATTCAAATATGAGTTGTAATTAAAGACAGAAGTCTTCATACTAGATACTCTGTAGAAAAGGAGGAGTGAGGCAGAAACCAAAGGCAGGGAAAGAACTCTCACCAGCAGGAGGTCGCCATTGCACAAAGGGAATTTACACTCAAGATATTGATGGCTGGTATGTAGACAGCTCTTAACCAGTGCTGTGCTGGAGCCACCTTTATCACTTACAAGAGCAGTTGTGCACATTCCTTCCCAAGGCTAAGTTCAGTGACGTTGCAGTGACGGCAGGAAATTGGTCCCAGTGATGGTTTCCAGCATGGAAACTAGTAAATGTTGCAAATCAGGGTATTTGTTTTTTGTTTTTGTCTTTTTTCCTTTGGAAAGCTGGTTATTAATCATTTACCAGTACACCACTGGTGCATATCACATGCCTGCTTTTAATTTGGGTTCTCGCGCTCTCTCTGCTCATAACAGAAGAGTTAACTAACTTATTCAAGGTGACACAACTTTGTGAGTGGTAGCGCCGGGATCTAAACACAGGAAGCTGTTCCCCACTCTCTGTAATCTTAATCATTGTACAATATGATCAAATAACCGTGAATCCAGCGACAACAACAAAACCAATGACAGCATTATGAAACAGTTGCCTTTACAAAAAAGAACACAATCCCAGGACATTGTGACTCAGGGAAGGTACGGCATGACAAGAAAGTAAAACGAGACAAAAGTCAGCACTGCAGGGAAAGAAATGATGATAAACCAACCAACTAACCAAGAAAAATAAATTTATCAAGTAATTGAAAGTCAAGTGGAAAATATCTTAGAGAAAAAAGAAAGCCAATACTGAAAACAAAGAAAGAGACACTGAGAACAGAAGAAGCAAAATACTGGAAATAAACAAAAAGTTTAAAAATATTAGAGGGGAAGAGGTATGTAAGATAGAAAAAGAAGCACTAACCTGTGATATGTGGTATCCCCTCAAAAAAATGAGCAAACAATACCAACCAAATTATATAAAGGCGTCATTTCTGAGAAGTTGCCAGAGACAAAGACTTCAACCTGCAGCTTGACAAGCACACGAGACTCCATAAAATAGTCAATATTTATGCATATTTAGCACATTTGTTAAACTTCAAATAAAGGATCTTTTTGATATTCAAACCAAAAGATCAAGTCATCATTAAAGTAACTAGCCTTGTACTCCACTGTGGTTGTTTCCAGTGTGAAAAGACAGAAGGAAATCTATAGGATTGAAAACACGAGATACTAAAATTCCATATCCAGCCAGAAAGGCCGTGTAAACCCTTCTACAGGCAAAAGAATCCTTCTACCTAAGCAAGAATAGCGTCCTTGCCCTTTTGCAAATTTGTGCCCTGTCCACAAGCATAAGTGTCTTTCTTTGCTGTACTATCTGAGGGCTTGTTTATGGACATCTGAGTTGTTACTCATTTTCTGCCCTTATGACCTGACAAAGGCTTGTATCCAGAATATGGAGACACACTCACAACTACTAGAACAGCTAAATTTAAAAAACTCACAACAACGAATGATAGCGAGGATGTGGAGCAACTGGTACACTCATATATTGCTGGTGAAAGTATAAAATGGTAAAAACATTTTGGACAATGGTGTAGTAGTTTCTTATAAAGATAAACATAGGCCCACCCCATGATCCAGCTATTCACCAGAGAGAAATGAAAACATATGTCCACAAAATAAATTGTATAAAAATGTTTATAGTATTTTTATTAAACAATAGCCAACACCTTATTTTGTTGTGGTTTCAATAAAAATATTAATCAGAATTCATTATTATTTTTTTGTTTTCGGATGGAATGTTCATATGAAAAAATAACAAGAAAAACCATAAATTCTGTAGAAAGAAATGGGGAGGAACTGGCCTGTCGGGTGTTAAATGATATTATAAAGCTACAAAAAGTTAAAACATGATGATACTGGTGCATGAGCAGACACATGACCTTTGGAAATAAAATAGGCTGGAAGTATAGAGATAGACCAATACATTCAGGGGTGTACTATGTCACAAAGGTGCCATTCAGACGGGGGAAAGGGAAAGTAATGGATTGCTGCTTAACATTTCATATTAGGGTAAGTGAGCAGCCACATTAAAAAAAAATAGAATAAAGTTGGATTCTTTACCTGACAGATTACATAATAATAAAATCCATATGGATCAAAGTTTTAATTCACATTTTAGGAGTAAAGCATTTGTTCATCCGAAAATGCTCTTCCCAATGGATACAGATAAAAATTAGATAAATTTCAACACCTTGATGGCAACTAGAAATAGAAGGGAAATTTCTCAACCTATAATGAACTATCTACCAAGAACTTACAACAGATAGGCTTGAAGGATTCTCTTTAAAAATCAGTAACGAGCCGTTAACGCCCTCTTTGCCTGCCTGAATTCAACATTACATATGTTCCTTGTCCATAAGCCAGGGGGTCTGTGACAGTGACCCGTCCTTGCTCGTTTTGGAATCACCTGCTGCATAGACACTGACAGGCAAAATCATCCACCTACTTTTCAGGGGAAAAGTGCAAAGTAGACTGGCCATCATCTCCTGGGAAATGGTGTATTTTAGAACTTTTATTTGATCTTGACCCACATCTTCCCTGACCAGCATCTGCAGGCCTGAGAAGACCTGGGAGGCTGGAATCAGGCAGGGAGAGCCCTCCTGTGGGCTGGGCTTGGTCTCCTCCTTCTTGGGTGCCCTGTCAAGCCTGCAGCACCAGCGCCCCTCAGCTCCTTCACCCATAAAATAGAGGTCCTGACTCAGATGAGTTGGGATATTATCCCCAGCCTTACTTACCCCTGATTCTGAGAGTCTAGGATGGGGTGTGTGTGGCTGTGTGAACTCATCGTGGAGGGAAGGCACCCCTTGCATCCTTGTCTCCAGGCCCAACCCCCTCTGCTCCAGGCAGCCCACGGCCCAGACAGCCATCTTGCCCTGCATACTGTCCTGGGGGCCAGTAGGGTGACCCCAGGGGTGTGGTGATCACTGGGTAATCACCCCCCTGGGTGTTGAGTTCACAGCTGCAACTCCAATCTTATAACACCCGGGGGGTGCGATTATCTGCTGTCTTGCTTTAATTCTTACTTGAAACAAGATCCAGTACTAAAACAGGATTGGGGAGCGGATTATGCTCTTCTCTGGTGAGACAACGGGCACGTGGGGTCCCTGATAGCTCGAGCCTGGCCCCAGGCCCCCTCCGAAGAATGGAGAGGCACTCTGGCAGAAATCAGCGCTGCGTAAATTGCTGAGGATCCCCAAAAAAGCCTAGGTCCTGGGACTTTGTGATGTCTACAGCACCCCAGGGCATTTTCAGGTTCACACTCTTTTAACCTTTTAAGCACGGTTGTGAGCTGTGTTCTCATTAGCACGGTTCTGTGGAGAGCAAAAAGGAGGGGCTGGAACTCATCATGCTTATTACAGAAAATGAGAATAACTGGGTGTGATGTTGGATTCAGGCCGGCCAAACCTGCAGCTAAAGAAAGTAATTTTAAACCATGGTGAAATATTAATATTAAAAGTGTTTCAAGGACAGGAATCTAATTAACACAAGTTAAAGAAAAGCCTTAAAGATTCTAATTTTATGATCTTCTTAAATAAAAATTAACCTGATTAGAGTTCTCTCTTAAAAGTTACATTTATTAAAAAGTTCCAAGCAATTTAACTACAATGGGTTTCAACAAGACAGCTTCCTGTCTGCACAACCTCCCTATTTTTAAATTTTATGAGGTTCTTCTGGCAGTTTTGTAGCAGTTAAGATGAAAATCCGGATGCACAGCACCCTTTAAAAGGAGGCAGAGAGAAAAGAAGAGGAGGAGGAAGAGGAAGAAGAAAAGAAAATAATCAATTTGGTATCAAATTTATTCCAAAGCAGAGAAGTGCATATTTTTTTTTTTTTCTGATGGTGGAAAAAAGACATGCAGAGAGGTCAAAGGTCACGCAAAGAGGAGACAGTATTGTGTAGAAACTGTCACGCATCACCACCTATTTTGACATGCACGGGGCCGTTTGTTGTCTGTCGAACATGCAAATTAAGTGCCTGCTGTCATAGCCAGCCGATATCTGAAAGTGGAAAATGAGACCACCTGTAACCAGTGAATGGAGTGATGGACAAGCATTCAGTGCTCGTCATCTTCGAGGCCATTCACACCACCTTCGAATTGCATATGACATGTAAAAATCTTTTCTTAATATTCACAACCGGGAAGTTTGGGGAATTATGGAGGCTTCAACTGCTGCATCTAATGGGTTCTCCAAGCAGACAGCTGTGACTGCGAGCTGGCTTGATAATTAGGTGTCCAGGAAGATTTTATGCTACGAATCAGTTAAAAGGGAGAAAAGAAACAGAAAATAATGGCAAGCCAAACTCGCTGGGATGGAAATTGCGTTAACCCTTGTGTGTCTTTTTCTGCTTGTAAGCTTTCTAGGAACCAGGATTAATTTTCTGGGTAGGTTGTAGTCACACCTCTCTGTGTACGGGTTTAATTTGTAAACGCTCCATGATGTAACGGCCACCTAATTCGGGCTACTGTCCAGGAAAGTGTCACTCAGGAGTAAATGCGATCCCACTTTCCAAAGTGATGCAATACTTCCTCACATGCACTCAGATTTTTCTTTCAAAATGTAGTTTTCGAGAGATGTATTCTATCAAAATAATAGACGAGAGATGGGATGATGGCTGCCTTCATGAAAATCAGAGGGCTTGATACAGAGCTTCAGTCCTTTGCAGCATTTCTCCACCAGATGTTCATACTTATTTGTGTGAAAGAGGCACCAAAAGTGGCATCTATGCAAAAAGAACCAGGAAATAAAGTCTGATTGAGAACTTTGTATTCTGCACATTTGGATTGGAAGTGAAATGTGGGGAACACTGGGCAACTTTTCAACGGGACTCGCTAATCCAAAGTGGGAGAATGTTGTTTACTGAAAACCACCATCTCTTTCCACCCCAAACACCAACTCCCTCATTCCAAGCTGAGCTTAACTAGTGAAATCCAGACTGGAGTCACCCCAGATAATGGGCTTCTCCTTCCTCTCCAGACCCCTCAGTGAGCAGGGATGCGTACAAATTGCACTACCTCAGGCTGGGGGTAGGGCATCTGTGTCTACATGTGGGACTCGCCCAGCACTCACCCCCAAGCCTCTGAGCTCCTTTTCTTCCTCATCTCTCTGTCAGTCTGCCAACAGCAGTACTTGGTTCCAACGGTGTTCACATACGACGAGGAAATGAGACTTCTTTGAAGGAAGCCATAGGAGCTATCACTGGTTTCATCTAGGGTGTCAATGGATATGGAAACAAGTATCCATGTCAGGTTCTGGATAAGATGATTTCACCTTTCTTCCATCTGAAGATCAGAAGATTAAAATAAATATATTCTGAAAGGGCAAGGCCATCATCCTTTACCCCTCAGTCCAAAAATGACTTTTGGTTTCATAGACTGTTTGGGACATAGCTGTTAGTTGTATTACTTCCAATCTTAATATTGTGAATGCAGAAAAGGCCATTTGCTAATATTGGTGAAACTCTCTTTGGTCTGACGAGTATTTACTGAGGGCCCACTATGTGCCAGTGATGCTTCAGTGAACTAGAGTCAACATCCCTGCACACTTGGCACTTAGATTCTATTGAAGGGAAACATTAAATGGCAACGATAATAAATGAGTAAATCTGTTGATTGTTGCCAGGGCAATGGAAAAATAAATACAGCGGGATGAGAATTAGAGGGAGCAGTATATTTTGAAGAGGGAAAACAACAGAACTACGCTAAACAGTTCATTGTTGTATTAGTTATTTGCTAAAATTTTTATTAAAGCAAAATTCAGAGTGATGGAAAATGTCAGAAAAGCCTTTTTCCAACAGTATACTAAAGCCAGCCCACACCAGTGAGGCGATTGCTGAACATAGCCATTGTTAAAAAATAAATTATATAGACTTACAATTAAATAAATTATATTGCAGGCAGAAGTAATAAAGAATGCATATAACATCCTAATTATTTTAGTATATTTTGCTATCATTTGTGGTCTTGAGGTCATCTAGGTCCATTGCATCTGTATGACGGAAATACTATACAATGGTGGCTGCTGCACATCTTCCAATGCTGTGTTCAGTGACGTCACGTCGGTAGATTGAAATTGACCCTGATGGGAATATTTACACCACGGGAATTGGCAGATGCTACCTCTCAGGGCCTTCCTCCCACTCCCCTGAGAGCTGGCTGGCAGCTAAACTCTTCCCTGCACATCACTGTACTTAGCCCAAACTGCTTTCACTACATCATAACGAGGGCTGCTCTGATTGTGTCCCACAAATGTAGGACATTTGGTACATCACATGAAGAGGATGTAGCATCAGGGGAGGGAAGGCTAGTGGCAGCTCATCTATTTTGTGGCTGGATGCCGGCCTCAGCTATGTTTTCTCTGTGGTACCATATCCTGCTCTTCAGAAAACTTCCTGCCTTTGTACCTCCACTCTCCTGGCCTCCAGGTGACCTTAAGGTCCTGGATCACGTCCCCCACCCCATCAAAAGAGTTTCAGCTCCAAAATTACCAGATACACCCCAGAGAGGCATTTGCATAGATGATCCTGACCGGGACTGACTTCTGACTGGGAGAGTTTCAGAGCCTGGGAAGTTGCACTGATGTGGTTCTGATAGAGTGACTAAGTTACAGGTCTGGAAGAGGGTCACATGCCAAATATTTAGGTAGATACTTGGAGTGGCTATAGGAAGTGAGTCCCATTAAGGGGGTTGTGAATTTGAGATTTCGATGTCCTCATGCCTGAGCACAGGTTATTCAAATGCTCCTGGGCTCTTTCCAGCAATATGAGACAACATGGAAACCCCTGGGACCTTGAGAGGTTACATCTCCACCTTGGCCGGGGCTCCAACAGGCCACAGCGGAACAGCCCAGGCAGTGGGTTGGGCTCTAGAAGCCTGGAAATAAGGCAGAGAAGGGGCCCAGGTAAGAGAGCCTGCAGTGTTTTCAAACGAGATGTCTCTACTTGAGGTTGCACCGTTCTGCTGCATTCCTCCATATCTATTTCATAGGAACATTGTCTGGGAAGAAATTTAACAGCTACTTCTGTTCATTTTGGAAAAAGATAATAACTATTTTTACAGAAATAAATAGAGACGCTTTTGCAAATAGGGAGAGAGGATTGATTGATTGATTCATTCATTCGCTCTAGGTTCCGTGTGATGACTGAAAAGATGCTGAGAAGAAAAAGCAGAGCATCGGGCTAATACACCCCGTATTTCCTACCCGGGCTGTCTGGTGTGGCTGTAGCATGTTGTTTTTCATCAGTTTCAATTATATGAAACAATTAAACTGTGTTTTCCAGTACATTCAGAGGAAAACATCTTTAATTGGCCCACTTGTGACAGCCTGTGCCCAAATCAACACAAAAGCAGCAGTTTCACAAATGCTGAAGGAGCGAGTGTCTGGGGGAAAAAGGCATCTTGCACTTTATGTGGTGTAAGGAATGCCAGGGGCCAGGTCTGTGGGCCGGGTCCTGGAGCAGAAAGACAGTCTGCTTTTCCTGAGGGATAAGGACATGTGTCCTCTGGAGGTGGCAAAGTGGCCGTCTGAGCGTTGAGTGATGGGCAGGATTTATCTGACACTTACTTTTCTGGCTTAAGGGCAATTTTGGCTCCCAAATAATGGAGCCAGGCGGAGAGGCTGGAATTTGGGAAGTGGGTGCTGCAGAGGTCTAGAGGGGGGAAATGGGGGCCATTGAGGAAGGAAGTCTGTATGAACCATTGTTGGTCAAGCTGTCAACTTTGCAGAGCGTTCTAGGATTCGAGATTGTCAGAAGGGAGCTTTAGAGCCCCAGGAGGCAAAGGGCAGCTCAGTGGCAGTGCCCTTCACTCCTCAGCCTCTAGATCCAGAACGGGTATGTGAGATTTACTCTTGAATGATTTGGAGGTTTTATTTTTTCTTACTCTCTTTTTTTTTGTTTCTGGATGAGGAAGATTGGTCCTGAGCTAACATCTGTGCCCATCTTCCTCTATTTATTCATATGTGGGACACAGCCTCAGCACGGCTTGATAAGCAGTGTGTATGTCCGCGCCCAGGATCTGAACCTGTGAATCCTGGGCAGCCAAAGTGGAGCACGTTAACTTAACCACTATGTCACCAGGCTGGCCTGTTTCTTACTCTTTTTTGGTCTTGTTAAAAAAAATAAAAAACAAAAAACCTTTCCTTGTGCCATGTATTACACTAAGCAGTTACCAAATATTTAATATTCAAAACAATCCTCAGAAGAAGTCACTATTGTTTCCCTTTTACAGATGAATGAACCAAGCTTTGCTGTTGCTCACAGCTTATTTTGGATTTTGTTTCTCAGGTACATTTCTGAAAAATGGATGTTGATACTGATGGGGTTGTATTTTTTTCTATGAAAAAGAAATGCCACTTAATTCAACTCTAAAACTTCAAACGTACCTGCGTTAAAACAAAAATTTAAGGTAACAGTCAAAAAAGATTCTTTCTTACTACTGGAGGTTAATTTGCTGATTTGCACTTTTAATAGGGAACTATTTAGATAATATCTTTGACTAGCATTCTTGCTATGTTATGATAATTAACCAGTGTTTGAACACTTACGTAGAAATGCAAACACGCTTGTTCATATTTAGTTTATCCATTTATTCAACATTCATTTGCTGAGCACCTAATGACACTTACATTAATTGTTAGTATGGCACCAAACACTGCACCACAATCTAGAGAAAGATCAGTGTGAGCTGCCCTCTAGCATCTTAGATTCGTGGACCAGACAAGTAAAGAAAGAAAGAAGCAATGGAGTTTTGGAGGTGTGTGAAGGAAACCCGTGTGGGGTGATGGGGGGATACGAATCAGGGAGAAGTCTGCTCTAGCTGAAGTCCGGGACCCACCCGAGAGGACTGGACCCCCAGCCCCATGGAAGGGGAACTACCCTTCTCCTCAGGCAGTCAGCGGTCTCACAGAAGCATCCACCTTCCCACGCCAGCTCCTGGAGAGATGTTCTGTAAACTGCTAGCAATTTGATGTGGTGTTTAACCAAAAACAGCCTCTGATAACATTGTTGTCCAGTTTCAGAAAGTTCTAGATTTTAAAAACGAATGGTCACGACGTCATTCAGCTGAACGTCAGCAATTTTTTTCTTTCATTTGAGCTGGAAATGGACTTAGCATGTCTTTAAGTCTGTTGAATTTGTCATATACTAGAACAGTCTTTTTAACTAATCTTTTAAAATCTCTCGTTAAATGATTCTCACCCACCCCCTCCCCCTTAGGCTCTGTCTGCTGGCAGGTACCCTCCCAGCTTTACCAACCAGTCAGCTATAATTTCCATTTCTGGATTCCTTTCCATATTGTCATTGTGGAAATTGCCAAGCAATAATCACAAAAGATAAGCACCACATGTAAAACATGTTATGTTACATGTGAAGTTTTTCTATCAGCTTGAAGTTGAACATTTTAGATTATAAATTTCTTGGAAAATTTGGCTCCATTTTAAATGTACAACTGGATGTGGTTATTATTTCAAATTTTACAAAGGCTTCAAATTGTGGACAAATAACAAAAAGGAGTTTTGACACACAAGTCAGGCGTTTTTGTCTGTCTTTCCCCTTTAGGTTGTTTCAGGTTATTTGTAGGAAAAGAGCTGAGTAAGCTGGGAATCCTATAAATGTTTAATTACAGTTTCATCCAGCCCTTGGAGGAGACGCAGCACTGTCTACTTCGACAGTTTGCTTGAAACAAGCACTCGCTGTGTTACACTCAAATAAGTAATGTTAGACTATGATTTAAGGAAAAAAACTGAAAATTTTGCACAAACCTAAAGGTGCAACTGTTTCTTTTCCTACTAACTCTACATTGAGAGTCTAACTAATCCTAAAGAAAACCTCCATGACTTTTTTTTCTAGGATTGTATTTATGTGATATTAACATGTACTATTGTGAGTAACCCTCAGAATTATCTCCACCATCATTCACTTCATCAGAAGACATTATGATACTTTTCTCAGAAGACACCAGGGCTGCTGCAGAGGTTTGAGAAATAACCGATACTTCTTAAACTGTGGAGGAGAAACAGTGCACTCAGCACACAGCTCGGTGGAAACTTATATCACTCCACTCCTCTGATGACATCCAGGCAGACGTGGTTTTTAATCAAACATTGCTCCAAGAAGGGAGAACGTACAATCATATTCTTTCTACAGGAATGCTGGCAGGTACAGAGTCAATGTACATGATGTCTCAATATTGTAAAGAACTCAACAGTTAACAAAATTTTTCCAAAAACTGTGTAGAAGCTATTGGATTATTGCACGGATTTAATACAAAATGGTGCATTTAAATTTTGAATAGCAGGAAGACAAAACAAAACACCAGAGCCTAAATAAAGGCTTCTGATTGATGAAGCATATATAATAATGTACAGCCTAACCCGTATGAGTGAAAGACCTACGGTGCTAACTGGGTTGGAAGAAATGTATTTTAATATTTCCATTAATGTGCTGTTTTTAATAAGTTTAGATGGGAGTTTTTAGTATATCTAACTTGCAATTATTATTATTAAAGTTTGAGTGAATTGGTGATAAAAGTCTTAAAAACACTTTTTTCTTTCAACAAAGTTGAGTGTTTTTTTCCCCTTACGTTCTTCTTACTTTTTTGGCAGTGACGATAATTTTTTTCCTTAAAATCATACACAGATATACTGTAAAGGAATTCACTTTACTTCATGGTTCTATAGCATATGGAACTGATGACCATCAATAATATATAAAAACATAAGAAATGGAAATTTTGGTTCCCATCCTCTTCCAGAATTCCAAACTTCTTGCATTTCAGTCTTATTTGACATTGAAAATTTAATTCCTTTAAAGATATTCCCATTTGGAAAATTTCTTTATATTTTTAGATTCGTATTTCTTTTAGAACAAGATTTTCCCTTCTGTGTTCTTCCAGGGAAAAGCAGAAAGACTTAAACAGCTTCTACCCTGGATCTGCAGGGGAAGCTCTCTTTTGGCACATGTGCCAGCCAGGGCTGCAGAGAACGTGCATTTTCTATCACAAATACCTACAGCTCCACCTGCATATATAAATATGCAAATGCAGACATAACCATATGCACTGTTTATAAGGGTACTAAGTTAGACCTTCAAAACAGAAAGCGGTCTGGAAATGGTGTCTTGGCTAGGATCACGATGTAGGATCCTTCTCAGCCCTATAAGAAGTCGTACCACTCCGTCAACTTACAACACGTGGTTTTATTTTACAAGAAGCTATGCCATTAAGGTTTAAAATATTAGATTAGGTCTATTGTATAACTTTTACATTATGTAATTTTTGATATTGCATTTTGTAATTGTTTGAATTATGTGTTTTTTAAACATTCACTTTCTCCATTAGTTTCTTTTTACCAGGAAATTTTTAAAGCTTCTTTTTCCCCTAAAAATGTCTTATTTAAAAACTGACTACCATAACATGCTTAATGTAGAGAAAAACTCAGAAGATAACAGTGTAAAAGAAAGCATATGCTACAATAAAATATCCCCCAGTTGGCCCTTTTGTTAGAAATTTTCTTTCAGAATTACAATATTTATTCCATTTTAACCTATGAGAAAATATATTTTGCATTTACTTTTATATAATGAAATAAATAAGTTCATGGCATCTTGATTTTTTTTGCAAAGCCTGTAGATGTCCTTAACCACAGGGGATACCTTTATTTGTGATCATTTGGCCCACTGTGAAAAGCACCTACTTAAAAATCATTCATGCAAATATTCACAGTGTATCATAAAATGTGGCCAGAAAAACAAATACTATCAAGTTTGTTTTGTGTATTTTCTCTATATGTCTTTTTTTTCTTTCACTTTTTAACAAAGTTGTTTTCATAGATGATTTTCAGGAAACTTTCGTAACCTGTTTTAAAATAGTCGGTTAAAAAATTTAGGGACAAAGCACAGTATGAATATAAATTTTTTTGTCAACATATGGTGACAGAGGGCATTGCCAAACCAAAAGTCCACACAAAGAGCAGGCATTGTTCCTAGTGATGAAGTTCTCAAATTGAAGTTCTATGGTGGCGGCGAGAAGTTGCTTGCGTGTTCTGGGGTTACAGCACTTGGTAAAGCAAGGGACAGCTGCACCGATTGTACATAATTAGTCAAGGTCAGACACTGCAAATGGAGGACATTCACCATTTGTCAGGAGGACAATGGGAGGAGGCCTGAGCGTCCTCAACCTGGAATGACTGGGAGCGGGGCGCATTGAATCGGGGGTGAAGCAGGCCTGCCCTTCTTTGTGCTCACTGGAAGGGGGGCAGCCACTCAGGACGACTCAAATGCTAGCACTAGCCAGGCTAACCAATGTCACAAAACACAACCTTGTTTTAACTACCAGAAGCATATGTTCATTGACACAGCGTCATGTTGGTGACACTTGGAGACAGTGAAGGAAGAAACGAGAGAATAAATGTATTTTCTTCATGGGTTTGGGATTTCATGTTTCCTTCCTCCATTCAACGGTATAATCTTTTAAGTTACCCGTTGATGCAATGTAATCCTTTAAATAAAGGGATGATTACTTTCAAATCAACAGCAGAGCTTGGAATGAGGACAAATATGTCGATAGAGAACGAAATGTTTTTGTCTTAATGGTTACTTAGAGAAGTGTTTTATTTTCAATAGGAGAAATTAAACAGGGATTCAAATGGTCTACTAAAATAAATTAAGATAAAGGAAAATTTGCCATGCTGAAAGGTATTTTAGACCCACTAAGGAATTCTAATCTACCCAACGAGCAAGTATATAGTGCGATTATGAACGGTCTGCACAAGTTTTAAGGAAAAAGAGAATAAGGACATTAGTGTTTAAATTAAGATCCACAAACGTTCAAGAAGCTCTTTTTTTAAATGCCTGCACCATATCCAGGGAAGACGAAGGCTGTCCATTTTTCTCCCTCCTGGATTCGGGCTGCTCTTCTCTCCAGCCCGAAGCGAGGCACTCTGGAGTACAGGGCATTTTCACTGGACATCTCCTTTCTTCTTTCCCTGGAGCAGCCCTGTGGGGATGAGCAAGGCGAGAACGGAGGACAGGCTGGCGCAGAGGGGGCCGTGGGGCTGTGTACTGCCGTGATTTCTCATTAGCTCTCTCTCCCTGATCACAATTTCCAGGTGACATTCTTCCTTTGGACTCTGGGCCCTCATTAGTGTCTCATTATAATGTCTTCTCGCATATCAGATTTATTTCAGTCCGTGCACTTTGCAACACAATTTCCACCTGCAATAGGAGGCAAAAAAAAAAAAGTCGAAGAATTACTTTAAAACTAAGAAAGCTTTAGTTGATGGCTCACACACACACAAGCACATGTACACAAAATCTGTTAGACATTACAGAGCACCTTGCATTTGTAGAGGGTGCCAGAAGAGCAAGACGGTCTGCCACCTTTCAACTGTACTTCCTTATAATAGGAATTCATTATCTCATTGTGTACAAAGCAATACATTTCTGATTAGCCTTTTATCACACTTTCATCTTCAAATGACTAAATCAGAATAAGAAGAAATAGCACTATAAAATCCTTCCCCGTTACTGCGAGCAAGGCAAGTGAATTATACATTACACATAAATTTCTAAGTTTTTATGGGAAGAAACTACACACATATATACACATGTAGGTATGCAATGGACACACACACAATTTGGGTCATTCTCTCCCATCATTCCACCTGAAAGAACAACCCCCAGCTTCTCCTCTCACAAACACCCTCACCTCCATATAAAAGAAAAAGAGAAAAAAACTATCATCTCTGATATTAGAGCCATTGCTCCCATAGTCTTCTCATCTTCAAGATTTTCTCCTGGGTCCTCTTGAGGAAATAATAGAATCTGCTGTGTAATTTAGGCAATCCCCAAATACAATCTTACAAACCTCACTCTCTGTAAAGTTAATAAAGATAATGACCTATTAACTTCTTTATTTCTCTATAGTGCAGTTTATCCTTGGGCATAAGGAACTGACAATTTTATGTAAGCACGGCAAATTATGTTCTTCGCACTCTCACTGGAAAATATATTCGGCAATTAAAAATGAAATACACTGTTAACTAAAGCCATCATTCACCCTTTTCCCTTCATGTGTGCTTTCTCTAAATTTAGAAGAAGAGATGCTTGCTGCTGTTTCTATCCAGCAGAACTGCAATTGTTGCAGTTCCTTTAAGATGGTTTTTTAGAAAAATCCTTGGGAGAAAGCCTGCTGGGCAGCACGGCCGTCACCATGCCTGCATCTACTGACTACTGTGCTAAGTAGGTTCCTGGTAGTTCATCATGTCGGGAAATGATACACAAAGCACACCAGGCTGTCTATTGTTTCAATTTAATCCGAAAGTGGAATAATAACTGCTAATGTGAGAATATGATTCAGCAGGTTTATTACAATGTCATTATGTCTGATTATTTTTATTTCAGTCACTAACAAGTGCAATTAATACAGTCTCTAAAGACTTAAAGGCAGTCATATTTATTTGTGATCTTAAATGTGACTAAAATTGATTGAACTAATATGAAGAAATAATGTTTATCATTAAGCATTCACTATTTAAACCTCAGCCTTTGATAAACGAAGAACGGTTTTGTAGCCAGAAGTGCATTCAGACTGAACCAGTTTAACCCTAAGAAGACAATCCTACACACATAACATATGGGTAATTCTCCTACTTCTCAATAGAGGAAAGAATGCTCTTCATAGGTTAGTTTCCTCTGAATGAGGGGTACACAAGCACTTTTCTATTGAAAGCTGAAATGACTTTAGAATGCTATATATACTCTATTTTTTTTCATTTAACTCCATAAAGTTTAGGAAAAAAATAGTAGCTAATAATATAATGCTTACAATTTCATACTCCCTGTTCCTTCACATGGCAAACTTTAGACTTGACTATAACGTATAATAAAATAATGCAAAAGTGCATTAGCTCAATAATTCTGGACAAGTGACATAGTGTGCTTTTCTCGTTTCTAAATTTAAAAATGGCTTAAAATTGCCCCCTCCTCATGTAGGTATATAATGTTTTGAATATTAACTGCAGAAGGAAAGGGGATTCCTAGGAAAATTGGTTCCTCTGAGTTAAAGCTTGTTCTAATTTTTCAAACTAATTCATCTAATTTTCAAATATTAGTTGAAAAACTATGAAAGCCTAGGAATCTGTAAATTAGCTGTGTGGTTTCAAAATTTCCTCTTCTTCTCATAAAGTAATTGTTTTCCACTTTCTAGTATCTTAACACTGTAAATATTACCACCAATCTTTTTTAAAGACCAGACTTAATGTTACTTCCTGGTAGTGAATTTTAATAACTACCACAGCGTATCCAATGGGAATCCTAGTGACCTAAAATAATTAATGCACCTGAGAAAGGGCCAAAACTGTTAATTAGGAGCATGCTGGGAAAATCTTGCAGCCTGAGCCCCACAATGCAAGAGAATCTGTACTAGCAACAGACCCATTTGGGATTTTCCACACTTGGGTTTAAATTTAGCTTCCGATATCTATATCTCTGCCCGTGTGAAGACAATCACACATAGTAGACCATGGGCCCAGGAGAATTTACTGTTGCTATTTTTGTTTGTTCTACAGTCTTCTGTTTGCTTTATGCAAATCACTGACTCTCCATCTTGACCGAGGTCCTTTGGTTCACACTCCACAAGTTGAGAAGATGCAATGCCAGTGAGGTTACTTGATGAGAAAAGCTGACGTTCGGTTGGATGAGAACATGGCTTCTAAGCTGCTGCCTGAGACGAGAATGAAGGAAGATGCACAAGCTCTCGAGTGCATTTGAGAGTTTTGATGTTCTCCTCCGAAGTCTAATAAGTGTATTCAATTCTTCATTGTTTCATTAGATGTTAATAAAGAAAAGGTTAATCATTAGCATTAAATTTCCACTTAAATTAGATAGCCAAATAGTTTATTGTCTTCAAGAATCTGAGAACAAAAGAGAGGAATGCTAACTTCATACAATTTTTCATAAGATACTGATTCTGAAGGAAGATTGGATATTTTACATTAATCAGCTCCTAAACAATTTATTATTTGATTTATCTCAGCATCTGACGTTATTGAATGCAGTTTAGAAATTCAAGCATATACTGAATGAGAGACTCATACATCTAAACAATGTTATTATAGCGATTTGACCAAATTGTTTCTCTGCAGTTGTTGCTGTTTCTTTTTTTTTTTCCTCTCTCTTTTAATTCTGTGCTCACAATATTTCTTAGCTCCATTCTGAAATATTACCTGGGGAGGTACTCATTTATATGTGTGCCAAACTTCTGACAGAAATTTATAAAAAATGCCCAAGAAAAGAGAAAAACTTTTAGTAGAAATGGCAATTTGGAATGACCCTAGGTATAAAATTTTGAAAAGACCCCTTTTCTGAAACTGTCATCTGGAGTGGTCCAAGAGCTCCCTCTACTCCCTCCAAGGGGGAAGTATTCATGATAACAGCCCGGTACAGATGCTGTGTGTGCTGGGTTTTGAAAGACCCGGCATATTTCCTTCTTCTGAAATGGCTGTGTGAGTACAGACCAGGCAGAAACCAGTGAAAACCCGCCCATAAATGCTGCCCAGGTGAAACCTGTCACAAGTTTCTCTTCATTAGCTGACTTGATGATGACTGGCCAGAGGTAACAATTAAAGGCAGTCATTTTATGGTGTTATTAGTGCAAGGAGTATTAAAGGTGACTCCATCTGTCATGCCTTATTAGCAAAAGCATGGGAAAATATTAAAATGGCAATAAACTCAACCTCCCAAAAAATTCTGCCAAATCGATTTGACTTTCCTATGTTCCCCCAGCACCAGCTCCTTCCAGTTGGAAAGAAACGGGGCTGTGGGAGGATTTGCCAGTTGGGACCAGGAGGAGACAACATTATTTTATGGCATTGTTGTTCAAAATCTGAGCGTTGTGGATGCCTTCTTGGATTGCTGATATTTATTTCCACGGACTACACCTATACTCAGGTGATCGAATGTGTCTTTAATTCCAGGTTCGGCCTGGGGTGCTGGCAGGAAAAACATGGTTTGGTTTTAAGTTCCAAATATGGATTGAGACACACAGAATTAGGATTTTATCTGTGTGTAGACGTTCATGTTCACAAAGGAGCTTGCATTTTTCTTATTAAAACAACAGAATACACACAAGTACATACATATATATATCTTAAATAAATAAATAATCTTATTTAAAATTTCCCATGTCATATTTACTCAAAATAAAGTAAAAAAAGCTTATGCTAGTTCATTACAGGCTACTTAATTTAGATATTCAAATCATGTTTCCTCAGGAAAAATGACAAAACATGTGATCATTAGATAAAACCACCCTTATCATTTGAAATCCTTTGCCTGTGCTGTATCATGCTACCAATCCACCTCAATGTGGTTTAGCTTTTACTTTGAGTCATTTTCCTGGTGCAAATGTGGTCTTCATTTGTTCATGCATCCCTTCATTATTTAACACTATTGAGGACTTACTACGGTCTGCGTGGGCAGGGGCCACGGGCCTGAGAATAATGGATATGAGAAGTGTCCACTTGCCCAGCATCACACAGGGGAGGAGGGCACTGGCCGGAGCTAGCACTGCATGTGAAAGAAACAAGGGTGGAGAGTCTAACAGAGGCACTGTCCCAGAATCGCAGCTTTATTCCCATGCTACAAGCCAGCGTGGCCTTGAATAAAAAAACATATGTTAATAGTCTACTGTCTTCATGTGCATATTTAGGGAGTATTGACTTTAGCACATAAGACACACAACTATCACTCTAAGTTAAAACAAATGCTCTCTGGCAGTCTATTCCTCTCATTCCTTCTTGGCTGTACAGATACACACATGCACACATTCATACTTAATGAGATACAGTCATTTATCAAATTAAAGCATAAACTATTTAGTATCCATGTGGTACTAACAAAGAAACAGCCTTGTAAAAAATATGAATTTATTAGCACCCCATCCTCTGAATGTACACTGATAGAAAAATATAATTTAATCAGCATTTTTTACTCCTCACTCAGCATAAATTGTCGCCAGCTCTGCAAGACTGATACACTGCATTGTTTGTGCTCATGGAGACAATAGTCTTCCAGCCTGAAATATTTTTTCTTTAATCTACAAGGGGTCTGCATGCCCAAACCCTGGCAAATGTAGGCAGAATGTTGAATAGCTTCATCCCCATCATGCCACCCAAAAATTCTCATCGCCCATTGCCAGGGCCCTGTGGATGGGGAATATCTGTGAACCGAGAGCTGACAGTGAATGGCTCTTAGAAGTCACTAATTATTTCATGTCTAATGTTTCACACCAGATAAATCTCGCTGAGAGGCAACAGGCAAGGTATCCTATTGTCTGGTCCCTTCCAGTCTCTTGGAACACATTCTGTCCATCAGCTTGGGCTGCTATAAGAAAATGCTATAGACTGGGTGTATTAAACAACAGACATTTATTTCTCACAGGTCTGGAGCCTAGGAAATCCAAGATCAAGGTGCCAGCAGGTTTGGTGTCTGGTGAAGGCCGATGCCTGGCTTGTAGACAGGAAGTGCTCACCTGGCCTTTCCTTGGTAAGTGCTCCAGGAGAGAGCTGACTCTCTCTCTTCCTCTTATAAGGGCATTAATCCCATCATGGGGTCCCGGCTCACAGGACCTCATCTAAACCTATCACCTCCCACAAACCCCACCTCCAAATACCGTCACACTGGAGGCTAGGGATCCAAATATGAATTTTGGGAGAACACAGACATTCAGCCCATAATAAGTACTGTAATCTTTTTAGACTAATACCCCTGAAGTTCATCTCTTCTAGAATCATAGACTGCACCACAATGCTGCAATTTACTTTTCAAAGACTTTAAAACTAAATAAAATAAACCCAACTAGAAAAAGCTGAGGTCACCATGATATCTCCCCTGCATTGTACACTGTGTCAAGGACAGAAACACGCCTGGGGGCTTGTCAGTGCAGTGCTGTGACCTCATGCTTCCTTTGTCTCACAGCTCTCTCACTGTGCCCTGGAGCAACCATGGCATCCCCTGGACAAAGCCTTTCTGCAAACCCCCATAGGGACCTTTTCCAGGAGCCCTCCTTAAACTCTTTTGTGCTTTTCCACAGCCACTGCCCCGTGTGATTTTCTTGGAACCTCATGGCTATATCCGATGGTCTGGAACTTTGACTTCAAATCCTAATTTTTCTCAAGACTTCAACAAGTTCCTTTATTCTTCTCTGATTCAGTTTCCTCTTATATTGCACAAGAGCTAATGCTATTAAGAAACATAGTTGTGATGATGCTCAGAACAATGAGATGAAGGCTGTCTGCAAAACAGGCAGTCCTATTGTGACAGATGTAGTTGAAGCTCCCCCCACATCAGTGAAGGAGCAATGAGAGGTGGATGTCAACTTAAAATGTATGGCCTTCTTGGGGTTCTAGCTGAATGTCTATGAACAATGGAGCTCTGAAATGAAAGTAGACCTACTAAGAGAACAGTTCTGCCTGCAGCTCTTTCCCCAGTTAGAAGTCAGACAGAAAGCAGACCTCCCTGAGAGGCTCAGATCTCCCCAGACACATGGAAAGTGACAGGGAGTTGTTTCACACTGCCATGGGATACATAAACTTTCAGTTTACAGGAGAAGAAATTCTCCTATCACCTCTTTATCATATTAAAATACCTTAAAACTAAACATATTTGGACAAAATAACAATATGTGAAAAGTGGGATCTTTGCATACAAAGGAGAATATTTTCCCACTCTAGAAGGGATCATGTTGCTGGGGTAAATGGTAAGTTTGGTTCACTAGCTTCTGCAATCCACGCCCTCTGGGGGAGGCAGTGAAGCCCACTGTAACCACTGAGTAGAGGCACGTGACCCAGACTCCTGCATCTCCAGGTGAGCTGCTGACAATGGTCACTTCTCTAAATGTGCATGGATTCTAAAATAAATTTCATGGCTGGCTCATTATCGATTAATTGGCATGGAAGTAAAAGGGCACCATAAAATATAAAGCACTTAGTGTGAAAACCTTAATTCTCACAATTTCATGTTCTTCCTCAAATTCTGTCCTGATCTCCTTGTAAACCAGTTGCAGTTGGTGCCAGTCTGCAGACACGTTCAGGAGAGCTCTTCTACACGTCTGGCCTATGGTGGCTGGACGTGGTGCTCAGGGCAGAGCAGCAACATCCAGGACCTAAGTCTCGTTGCTTTTCTGGTCTCATTACCATAATGAGGCAAAGCCCATTGGGACTGTATTTGAGATAAGTCCCCAGCTTTGCTTTGCTTTTAGCATATCAGTGTTATGAAAAATTCTAACCCATCAACAAAGGGGACATTCTCAACACGTTAATGAGATAAATCTGTTAAACTGTGACTAGTGATGTATATGTGGTAGAGATAGACCTTCTGTCACTCCATGTGCATAGAAAAATATGGCGCTGACCTGAGAGGTGGAGAATGGGGGAAGGAGCAGCAAAGACGAGATATTCAATGGTAGTTACTCTATAGATATCTTCTCTGATAAACTGCATGGGTCCAAACACACAGCCAGACAGATGACCCAGACTGGAACTACAGTTCCAGAAGGCCAGCAATTCTCAACACCACAGTGAGCACGAGCAAAACATTGGAGAATGTGAATGAGCCCAGGCTCAGGACCCCAGGCTGCACTTGTCTCCAGCAAAAGGAGGAGGAGGAGGAGGAGGAGGAGGAAGAGAAGAAGAAACATATTTAGAAATTAAAATAGATAGTGCCTAAATAAAGAAAAGCTTTTATATAGTAACAAAAATACGTACTGTAGGATTCAACCTACATGGAATTGAGGAATGGGCAAAACTAATCTATGCTGGTAAAAGTCAGAATAGTGATACCTGAAGGGGAGAATTGATTAGTAAGGGCACCAGGGGACTTTCTGGGTGATGGAACTGTCATATTTTTTATTTTGGTGGCGATTACTCAAATGTACGCAATTGTCAAAACTCATTGACCCAAACACCTAAGATCTGTGCATTTTACTGTATGTAAATTATGCCTCCATAATAATAATAACGAAAACAATGCTTTTGCTATCTACTTTATTTCTAGACTAATACTGGGTAAAGGCCATATTTTTAAACAAAATAGCCTGAGTAGTTCTGAACTCTGATCTCAGCAGGCAGCAGCCGAGCTTTCATTTTCAGGTTTCTTGAGCATCCTCTTGAGCCTGTGACATAAGGTATTACGTGTAAGTAAATAATGGTGGAAGCAGCACATCGGAACACTCACTTAACCTGTGAATCGCAAGGTTATTTTTGTAGCTGTGTCCTGTCTTCCAGTGCGGAAGGTGATTTATGGTTTTCAGCCCCGTTTCATCATCATTGTTCTCACCTTTGTTTCCATCATAGTTAATTAAAGGGAAGGTCATTGTCACCTTATGTTTTAAACCTTCTTAACATAATATATCACCCTTGGTACACTTTAATAAGGGGATTTGTGAAGGAATGGTGTAATAGGAAAAAAGTTTACGGCATAATCCATCCTGTTCACAATTACAATTTAGCTATTGCACATAATGAAAGTTAATAAGTAGACAAAATGAAAGGTCTATCTTGGGATTCATTCAAGTGTTGATTAATTGGCTGGGTGATGTAATGGAACAAGAAGATACCTAGCTTTTCTAAACTGCTGGCAAATGTGGCCAAAACAAACTATTTAAAGGACAATCTCTCCTTCCCTTTTTTCTTGCAAATTGTCACCCACAAACAATTGAAATTAATTAAACAACTGTTTATTGAATGCCTTCCACGAGCCAGGCACAATATGAAACCTCCGACATAAAGGGTGGAGTAAGATACTGTCCCCTTCCCTGAGGGGAACATAGACTAGTGTTGGTTGAGATACAAAGGAAAGACAAATTACTTATTCTAAGTGGTTACTCCCGGGGTTACCAGAATTAGTTAAGACTCATAAGAATGAAATAATATTAAGAAGCTCAAGAACGTCTGCCAAGAAAACGTTAAATCCTTTCTCCAAAGCCATTTATTTTATTTAACAAACACTTATAAAGCACTTACTAAAAGGCAGGCATTGTTCTAAGTGTTCTCCAAATATTAAGTCATTTAATACCTTCAACATCCCTATTATTGTTCCTGTTTTATAAGTGAGGAAACTGAGGCAAAAAGTGATTAAGTAATTTACCCAAGGTTGTATACTTCTCCAGAGTCTGAGCTCATATCCACTTGGCTATGCTCCCTTTAAAATAAGATTATTTTTAAAGTTTCAGAAAATAATGAATTTTACAAATTTTTTTTAATTAAAAGGGGATGTTTCTCGTAAAGATCTTAGAGGATTCTATATCTGCAACAGTAACTCCTGGTCCTGTTAAATAACAGAACTAACCGAAAGTAGAGAATCCATTGACCCAGAAAAGGAAATTGCTGACCTAGTTAAAATTTAGGAGAATGTGAAGCAAGATGAGAAAAAGTATGTTTTAAAGTATATCTTCCTATGCACTTGCAAATGGAAAATGGGTGTGTCAAATCCAGGGTGAGGAATATCTGAAGTGAAAAGTCACACATCAAGAAAAATGTCATGGTGATGAAGGTGGATGGATTCATCAACAACAAGATTCACTGTTCCAGTTATCAGCAGGCCCTTCTTTGATCTGTGTTCCCCCAGGATAAAGATGGATGCAAGTTTGCATCTTGCAAATGATGAATGCAAACCTGAATAAATCACAAATGGCCAAATGAGATTTGAGCATAAACAGTATGATGGGCAGCATCTATGATAGACTGAATGATCCCTGCTTTCTGGTATTGACACCCTGTCTAAGCCCCTGCCCTTGAGTGGGGGCTGAACCTAGTGACTCACTTCTAGCAAACAGAATTCAGCAGAGGTGCTGGGTGTTAATGTGGAGATTAGGTTACAGGGATGGTGGCTTCTGTCTTGGGCACTGTCTCTCCCACTTGTTCACTCTGATGAAGCCAGCTGCCATGACATGAGCTGCTCTAGAAAGGCTCATGAGACAAGGAACTGAGGGTGACCTCTGACGAAAGTCCCTCAAGGAACTGAGGCCTCAGATCTACAGCCCTTGAGGAACTGAACCCTGCTACAGGACTGAACTCAACCACAGGAGTGAGAGTGGAAGCAGATCCTTCCCTGGTTGCAATTTCGGGTGAGACTGCAGCCCTGTCGGACACGCTTACTGCAACTCCGTGAGAGACCCTGAGCCAGAAGCACCCGGGCAAGCTGCACCCACAGTCCTGACCCACAGAAACTCTGAGATAATTCTTATTTGTTGTTTTAAACTGTTAAGTTTTGATGTAATTTGTTGTGCACCAATAGGTAATTAATAAAGACACCTTTATTTCAACAGGCATCTATTTTCTACTAAATGCCAAGAAAGTGAGGAAGACATTAAATAAGAGGTGAGATGCAGCCTCTGCCTTCAGGGCGTTTACAGTCCAGTGGAGGACAGTTGAATCCATGATCACAAACATCTCCCGATAAAAGTCTGTGTCATGTCACTTTGGCAACACAGTGCAAAGGCACCTCTGTAAGCTTACGTGTAAAAGATTCAACACAAGAAATTTTAAATGATAAAACGGGAGTACTTAACATTTATCAGTATGTTTAAGCTTCATTTACTGTCAATATAACTCAGAAGTGTAGGTGCAACGTGAGCACACGGTTGTCTTAATTTTGTAGGTGGAGATAGGCCTGGTAAATTTGGGTGGGTGACCTGGAAATTGGGAAACCCTGTAGCATGCCTGCTCTTTCGTTCATCTCCCCTCCCTTACTCTGCATTTGGGCCGTAGGAAAACAGTTAAAGAATGGTATGGGAAATGACAATATGAAGGATGACATGTCTGCTTTTCTTCCAATAAATACTGATTTAGCAGCTCTACGTTCCAGATACAGTACTTGTGCTGGAGGTTATATATATGATTTTATGTATAAGATTATTATAATATATATGTGATATTTTAGAGCTTATTGGATTTCTGATAAAGGAAACAATTTTAAATTAAAAATACAGCTTATGCAAGTGTCCTGACTTTGTCCACCTGTCACCTGAATAGCTATTTTAAAGAATACTGAGTGGGCTTCACATGTGTGACTAAAGCTCATCACAAGCTCCTTCACATAGGTATATTGATACTGTCTGTGTTCCAACATGAACATCTGCTTTTGGAAGAAACCAGCAATTCTTTCATAATTTGTGTCCCGAACAGTTCCTCTTTATATCAATCCTAAAAAGGAATAGGATATTGGGTATATATCAGTTTCATTCTTAGGAAAACATTCCTACTTTACAATAATGAAAAAGGAAGATTTTAAGATATATTTTGAAACAAGAAGCCAGTGGGATTCTCTTTCTCTTATTGGCGTAGGGTGCAGGACAAATGTTCATGACAATGGTATGTGGATTTCATCCATCAGAGACTACAAATTACCCTCATTTGATCTTACACAAGTGGCTTCCTTGCTGGCAGACCATTTTTGTGGCCTGTGAGGAGGGAGAGGGAAAGATGGCCCATAGGACCCTTGAGGCAGTGCAACCTCTTGGAGTTGGTCCTAAGAGGTACCCTCCACTACTCACCACCCGCATGGCCTTGAGTGAGTGACAATCATCTTGAGCCTTGGTTTCACTACCTGTAATTACATCTCACGGTAACCTCATAAGATAAGGACTTCAAAAAAGATAACTTTTGCAAAGCACAATACCAAACAACTGTCCCAGAGTAGGTGCTTAATTTATAATGATGATGATCATTTCTGTTTCCTAAATTCTATGATTGTTATTTGCATTACTATTGTATTACAGTGGCAATTCCTGAGTCTCTACACCAAAGTGAAAATTCTATACCAGAGAAATTGGAAAGTAAGAAAGTATAACCTGGCTTGGAAATCTTTTTAACAATAAGGTTGTTTAACAATAACAGTAAGTGAAATAAAAATGGCACATTTCAGCTCCATTCATCCTTGGAAGGATTGAGAAAGACTTCTCAAGGCTGAGGCTGCATTCATTCATCTATTTGCTCTGTTCTTTGGCTCTGTGGCTGGCACAAGTCAGTGCTCAATAGCTGTCAAATGATTGGATTCTTTAACACCTTTTAAAATATTAGGAACTTCATCCCTTTCAATTACTTATGTGAATGCTTCAAGGTGATAGAATTCCCCTGAATTCCTGGTTGAAGGATATCTCCTTCATCTTAGAAGTTTTCATTTTTTCCTCTTTCTTGGCTTACACTGTGGAACAGAGGAACTATCTTAGATGCGTTGAGTTTCAATTCTACTCCACTAGTTGTTTTTTTATGGCAGGCTCAAGAGCAACTCCTCTTATTCAATAAGTATGACACAGAGATTAGTGTGACTTACTGTGGTCCTAGTTGTTGAAAGGTCTGGTTGTAAGAGCATGAACATGCATACTCATATCATGGCTGGAATTCATCCTTTCCTAGCACGTCAGGGAGAAATGCTGAGTCAGGGCCCCAAGAAGCAGAAAGTGGGATAGCAAGTGATCGAGGAGAGTCCACGTGGATGGACAAACCATCTGGTTCCCTTGGCCAGTTAGCTCTTTGTCCATGGTTTCCTTTAGCTCTGTGAGCTCATTTAAGACAGATGACTTAACATTGAGCAGAGCTTCCTCATGGACAGTTTCTATTAATTTATTTTTTCTTGTGATTGGGCCATATTTTCTTAAGTCTTTGTGTGCCTCATAATTTTTTTGTTGAAAACTGGACATTTTTAATATTATCATATAGCAGCTCTGGAAGTCAGATTCCCGCCCTCCCTGGGGTTTGTTGTCACTGTTGAGGGCTATTGTTTGTCTGTTTGGTGGTTCTCTGGAGTTGAGCCTCAGTGTTCATGTCTGAGAAATGAAGGCAGGCCTAGTTAAATTTTGTGCTATTTTCAACGTCAATCATCTGTCTCATAATAGAAGCAATCATCAACTCCTCCTTTCCTGACTCCGAGCGAGAATAAAGAAAGTCTCATTTGCATCGGCATTACCACTCCCAAGGGGAAAGTTTTTCTCCTTTAAGTCTAGTAACAAAACTAATAGAATGTGCTACAAAACCCACTATTATTATAGTCTTATTGTCTTACTATCCTTCTGCCAAATCAGGCTTTGGTGACACGGGACAAGTAAGCCAGTAGTTAAATTATTTTGTGTTAGACAAAGAGCAACAAACTAAATAGAAATGTTCTGTTAAATACGTTTCCCACTGTTTATATGGACTCTCCCTCTTTCTGCAGTTCCTTCCTTTCTGGGCCCCTGAGATAGATCCTAATCGGCCTCTCAGGGATGCCCCCCAATCTTAACTGTGGGAGCGCGACAGGAAGCCTAAGGAATGTAGAGCACACCCGGGTTTTGTGAAGTGTTTGTTAATTTGTCCATGCCACAGGGAGGTAGGGTGTGGTGAACCACTTTTAGGATCCAAGTAAAGAGATTAGATGCCTCTCTCCCTGTTTCCAAGAGAGAAGCCAACACGTGGGAGGCAATGACTACCACCCAGTCTGTCAGGATGAAAGTGGTTCTATAAAACGCACCTCAGTGCGGCTCCTTCCCCTTTCTGAGGAAAGTAAACAATTTTGCAAAAGGAAGCTGCTCTGAGTGTTCCAGACTGCTTAACAGCCATGTCCCCATCTGTCTGTCTCTCTCCTCCAGCTACTCCTATGTGAGTCCCTGAGCTTCTTAACAGGCCACTGGACACCCCATCTCCCTACACACAAAGTAGAAGTCTATGGGGTCTCCATTATCCCAACCGTGTGGCACAAGAAACTCGAGTGTCATTTGACAATAATCCAAACCCCTCAGGTAACATTTTTAATTATAATCAATGCAATTTTCAGATAACTTAGTGGCTTTTTTCACATATTGTAGTGTAAATTGTTTAACAAAAATGTATGTTCTGGGATTACCAGACTGCTTTAAGCAACAATTTACAGAAAACTTGCTCTTTTTCAATTGTTAGCTCATTCTAATTAAACAAACTTTTCTCCAGCTTTGATCTTTGACTTAAATTTCAATTGGGACATGCTTTGTCAAGTTCACACTAATCAAAACAGCTGATAGCATAATTGATTTAGCAGGATGAGAGTCTCTTTGAGGTTCTGTTAGAACCATAAGGTGTGATTTTCTGAGGTTTCTAATAGGCCTGGGCACCAAGTGCTTGGCTTTTCAAACTTTCTTCATGCAGGTAGGCACATTGCAGAGTATTCTGAAACAAACACAGCTCCAATTCCTCCCTCTGTCTCCAGTGACCAAAATTAGTCCCTGTAATTTTATTCTTGCATGAATGAAAGATCGTTTTCTTCCTGACTGAATCACAAACTTCATAAGATAGTGGTTTATAATGAATTAAAGTTGTTCTATCCAATGTAAAGGTTTTATAGTATCTCCTGGTTTTAGTGATTATTTCCCATTTGGCAACACAATTCCCACTCGATGGCATACAGTCTACTTCCCTGTGTGAATATTTGGTTATCTTGGCTTTGAGTGTCTGCTTTTTTTAAACCTCGAGGTATTGGATTGAGTATTTGATGTTCTGTGCTCCATTTCATAGATTGTGCAATATCACAGTAGCCACCAAGGGTAGACTTAAAATACCATCAAGTTTACTTGATATCTGTTTATCTCTATAATCAGTTAACTAGTACTTAAGTTATTGCTTTCCAATTGGTTTATATTTAGAAGGCAAGTTACCATTTAAATTAAGTGTCTAAGATTACGTACTGACTTTTTATGATAAGGTAATATCTTCATTAATGAGTGACAATCATAGCTTCTCACACATTAGAAATTCTATTGGAAAACATATGGCCTGTGGGCTATTCTATAAAATACTTGAAGTCTTGAATATACAGTATTCAACCCAAATTTCAAATGTAAATGATCCAGATAGCATTTCCAAGAACACAGAAATTAATCACTTACTATATTTATTTGTTTCCCATTGCTGCTGTAGCAAATTACTACACACTTAGTGGCTTAAAACAACACAAATTCATTACCTAACAGTTCTAGAAGTTGGAAGTCTAACGTGATGATAGAAGTTCTGAGGAGAAGGGGAGGCCCTGCTCAGATTCCTGCCTTGGATAGCTGCCGAGACAGGTCACCACTGGCCAGAATGAAGGGGCAGATTTTGGGGCGAGGTCAGGCGTTGGTTTGGTCATACAGAGTTGACATCTCTCTGGCACATTCAGGGTGAAGCTGACCATGAAATTGTACCAGTGTGGGATCTGATGTGGGTACAAACTTGAGAATCACGAAAGAGTCACTGGAGGGCATAGAGCTGAGATGAGAACAGAGACCATCAGAGACAGCAGAGGACCTGAACGACAGCAGGAAGAAGAGGCCCTGGATACACAGCTAAGAGCTATGCATTCTAACCCCAGGAGAAATACACTGAGAATGTTGACAAAATCTCAGGTGGTCTCTGAATATCTTAAAGCCTGATCAGAGTAAGAACTTGGACGTGATGGTTAATTTTATCTGTCATCTTGATTGGGCCGTAGAGTGCCCAGGTAGTTAGTTAAACATTATTCTGGGTGTGTCTGAAGGTGATTCTGGATGAGATTAACGTTTGATTCAGTAAACTGAGAAAAGCAGATTGCCCTCCTCAATGTGGGCAGGCCTCATCTAATTCACTGAAGGCCTGAATAGAATAAAAGACCGAGTAAGAAAGAATTCTCTCTCTTTGCCTGGCCGTCTTTCAGCTGCATCATTGGTTATGTCCTGCCTCCAGACTTGGACTCAGACTGGAGTCCCATTGGCAGTCCTGGGTCTGAACTTCTCAGCCCTCATAAACATGTGAGCCAGTTCCTCATAATAAACATACGTATGCTATTGTTTGTATGTCTCTAGAGAACCTTGACTAAAATACCCTGTTTAAAGTTAAAAACAAATAAATTCATGTTACGCCTGTGTTAGGTGAGAAATTCAGCTTGCTTCTCAGAGTGCAGGGGCCCAAGCTGTGGAGTAATTACGGCGTGTAGAAGCTGAGTGGAGTAGAAAATCTTTCTGCGTGCATGTTATACCTGCTGTGTTTAGGGTTTCTACTGAGTAGGGCTCTTCACTACCATCAGCAACACAAATGGAAAGGTATCACCAGCTCTGCTCACTGTCACACTTAACTTAGGCTCATTGACGACTCAACTTTTTAACAAAAAAATCTACAGAAAAACAAAGAAGAAAACGATGATCTGAGTCTTATTTTCACTTGCTAGCTTTGAAATCTCTCTGCATGTCTATATCCGACCATCATGCTCATTCCCTTCTTGTTTGTCACAACTTCCTGCGTCTCACAACTTCCTGTGCCTCACAACTAGTGACTAGAAAGGCCCAGGCCCTGTTCCAGCCATGTGTCCCCCCCCAACTTCACCTTAGCATCTCCTTCACCAAATGCCTGTCACATCAGAGCATCCATGCAGAATCCAATCCCTCTATCCACTTGGCCCCTCTGCCCCTTTTTCTTGTACCATCCAAAAATTTCAGGATGACACCCTAATGCTTGACCACTGTAGTGTAGAACCCTCAGCAATAAAGTCCTTTGAAATTTTAAAAGTCGTTGAGAAAAACTAACTTCAAATCTCTCTTAGTCATGATAAATCATCCTCAGGGAAACAAATTCTACTGCTGAATAGAGAAAAAATAATAAGGTGCTTACCCAATCCATTTTTAAATGTGGAATCAATAAAACCTACTATCTTATTGTTTCTGAGTTACCTTTAAAATGGTACTGAGGGAACGGTCTATTTACGTTAATGCATGCAAATAATTCAGGATTTAACAACGGCATGAAGATTTTCTTAAAGGAGGAAGCATATACACATGCTTTCTCACATGCTCTCCAATTTATCATTGTATTCTCTTAAACTCTGGGGTATTGCATTTTAGTGTCCTATTAGATAAATCAAAAGAGCATATTATCTGAAATTAGGAACCAGACAGGACAGCAGCTAAAATTAATTCACCATAGTAATCTCCTCTTAAGAAACTCCCCTGAGGGAAAACATTATATGCCCATTTCCATGGTCAGAGATTTAAATATATCTCTCCTATTAGCTTTACATGCCTAAATCCTGATGCATTAAAATAAAAATGTATCTATCCTCTCAGAAGAGAAAACTAGAAGTCTGCACTACTCTCCAAATGAGTCCAATTAAATTTAATCAAGTTACACATCTACCTTTTAGAATCATGTTGAATATTGGAGAGAAAAAGCAGGTCTAAAGATAGATGTGCCCTTGTACATTTCCAAACATTTCAACCCTTGCCTCACCAATGAAAAGAAAACCCAAACTGAGAGCTATCAATGCAGACACATGCATGAGAAAATCCAATCATCCCAACACCTTCATCTTGAAGCTACATATGCAAAAATAATAACTACGTTCAACAGAAGTGTTGTTAAACATCGGTACCCAAATTCCATTTCATTTCACTTCCAGTGGGTTTGGGGTGGGGGGCACTAAGCGTGATTGGGTTAGTTGAAGATAATGTGATGGGGGTAGAAGCCCTCCTTGGCTTTCAAACAGGTCAACTTGTCAAAGCTTTATGTGGGAGCCAATTACATTAATTTTCCACAGCAGCCAAATACATATTTCATTTCCATCTCCCACAAGAGATGGGGTCCAGGGATCCTGTTTCGAAAGGCTCTTATCACTAAGTAACATTCATACCCCCAAAGGAACCCTTGGCAGCCGGTGGCCCATTGATGTGATTGAGCAAGGCCTGGGCTGCCTGATGCTGCTATGGAGCAGCTCCCAGCCACACACGCTTGGGGACAATGGGCTTCCACATAGGCTGCATTGTCAATAAATTTCAATTACACTAATTGCCAAGAGTTCAATGAGTGCACTTTGAAAAGGGGGAGAAAGGAATATAAAAAAAGGAGCTTATGCCTCGTAGGGCTAAAGAAAAGGAAGTAATAAATAGTCTGTGTTTTCTAATGGGGACATTCAAGTATTTTTCAACATGACTTAACCAGATTTTACAAGCTGTTCCAGCTTCAGGAATCCTGTTTTACATTTCTTTGTTCCTGTCTCCAAACAACATATACAGAAACTCAATTATGTGGCCTTATATTTCAAGGGAGATTTAATTTCTAAGTTTTTCTTTTTTTTTTCTTTTAACACATCAGTCTGGTCTGCTTGGATGGAGAATGTGCTGAGTGAGTTTGGGGAGGCCATTTTATGAACGAATGGGACTATTTTAAAAACTAACTCACAGGATGGCACACGACTCAGGGTGGAGTGTCCCTGTTACATACCCTCAAAGAATTTAAGAGATTGGAAAAGAAAGCCTTGCAGTGCTCCGAAAGTCACATGTTTATGCAGTTGGGTACTGTGACCTGTCTTTGTGAGGTAGAGGCATCTTGACCAGTTTTTCATGTTTGGATAAATGGTCATCATTATGCACTTGCTTTGGTCTTCACAAGAAAGGACAGAGAACAAAGCTCTGGTTTCATGGCATTTAGGAAGTTTGGACAGCTCCCCAAAGCCTGGTGGGTACCGCGGCAACAACCGGTCCAGAACATCAGGTGTGGAAAGGTGTTTAGTCACTGTGAGGCTGTCAGCTGGAGGATCCAAACACTGGATGTTTTTGTGTGGCCAGTCCCCTTGGCTGAAACCTTGGCCGGCCAGGGTATAGTGAGGCCAAAGAAGCTAGCGAGACAACACACCTGCTGATTTCTCCTGTAACCAAGTTTAAAGGACTAAATTAGGCTCCCTTCCACTGGCGGTGTCGTTCATCACAGCTTGTTACAGCAGAAAGAGCGTGAGCACAGAGTCAGCTTCTGTGCGAACCACAGCCGTTAACCTGCGTGGGTCATTTCTTCATTTGTAAAATGGAGATAATAGCAGACCCTTTACTTAGTGGACACTGCACCAGGCACTCTAGTAAGGCCTTCATACGTATTAAGTCATTTCATCTTCAAATTGGATCCTCAGGGTCATCTTTTCTCATCTCCTGACACAAAACCCGAATGCCAGAGAAATGTGGTGTTAGTAAATTATGCCTCTGTAATACTTTTAAGTCATTATATTGCCTCTTCCAAGGATATTTTCATTTTAAACAATATCTCTGCTTATTGAATGAAAAGCTTTGTGCTCTGTAAAGGGGCTTTAAGCATCAAGGAGCAGATGGGAGAAATTGTAATAGCTTGATCTTTGGAAACATGGTGCTAATTACACCCTGGGAGGATTAGCAAAAACGAATGAGGATCATGACAGCACTTCTGAACACATCCAAGGGATGCTGCACTCAATGGAAGATTGTGTCCCGGTGAACAAAATATTCAGTAGTGTGGGACGTGATTTTGCTAATGCCTCAAGCAAATGAGCTGTCTCTACCAAGGATGAAGGCAGGGCCCTTTTTAATATGGCTCACTGACTTGTCAGGCTCCGATGTGCCTTTAGTTGGTTGTTTGTTTGGGTACATAACCCATCCTTCCAATCATATCAGATCCTTTCTGGAAGAAAGTTCACCACTGGGGTTAAACAATTAAAAAAAAGAAAAAAAAGAATGGAATGGAAAAAGTGAGAAAGGATTGTTTAGGGCCACTGAACTCTATGTTCCTCAGAGTGTATGGAACAAAGCTCAGAGGACACGCGTGTGTGTGTCTGTGTGTGTGTGTGTGTGTGTGCGTGCACCATGGCTGCTGCTGTTATTGACGATCTCAGAAGGCCATGCTTCTCAGGATCTCGTGTTAGCTGTCTAGAGAAGGAGTCTTAGGTACTGTGTGAATAAAACATCTTGTCATTTATCTATAGATTTGAGATTAGCTCAAACACATATATCTATATAGCCTATCTTAAGAAAGAATACAGACAAGTGCTTTTGAAGGAATAGGGTGAAAATAATTAATGTTTGCATTTTAGCGACCGATAACAGGACACAGAGATTGATGAACAGGAATCTGGCTTTGAGTGCAAACTTCCCGGTGACTCACAGTTATCCTTCAGGCAGTGATCAATAAGATAAGAGAGAAAATAACTTTTGCATTTGCAGCACACAAACTCAAAGTTAGATACATTGAAGAAGGATGTGTGTGCTGTTGCCTTCAAGAGAGACTTTATACGGTTTAGGAATTAAGTGAGACCAATTCTGCTGGGCCCAAAGCAAAGTAATCCACTAAACCAACGGAAACAATAAAAATTTGAACTCACATGAAAAAAAGAAGGTGGAGGAGAGAATTAGGGCAAAACAGAAAAAGGTTATTTTGAGTTAAAATGTAACACATTTATGTTTAAAAAGGTTAAAATTATTTTATCATTGGCATTTAGCAAAATTATGTAATTTCCAAGTTGAGTTTTCTGAAGTATTTTCTCCTAAGGTGCGTCTTGTTTGTTTAATTATTTATTTAATGTAGCATACATTAATGTCTTCAGCCATCAAGTATTATGGCATTCTGATCAATACTGTTAGAGAAACCCATGAGATAGAATGAAGAAGTACTGTCGCAGTCCTTGAAGAGTGTACAATATTAATTCCACTCAAAAGGCCCCACGCTTTACTCAGGAAGTGGAATCAACCCTCAGGGAGCATTTACCCACAGGCATTAAGCGATGGCAGTTAAGAATACTGCTGTCTTGGCCTTCAGGAAGGTTAAAAGCACCATGAGAACTGCTGTCTTGTGTTATTTCAAGGCAAAGAGCAGGTATGAAAGATTATTTCCCAATCTTGACCTTGTCTCTTTATTTTAGGGAAAACCATCTCTCTGCTTCTCCCTGAGTTGCCAATGATAATATTATTATTATCATTGCTTTATTATAGTAATGTTGACAGTAATGACAACAGTCTTACCAGGTGATGCTTTTTGAGATCTTCCTGGGCGTCAGGCTTTGTGCTAAGTATTTTTGCACTAACGATCAGATTCAACGCACTAAAATATCCCATGAGGTGAGTATTACTGCTAATTCTATTTTACAGAGAGGAAGTGGAAACTCAGAGCAGATAAGTTACTTCCTTATAATAACACAACTAGTAAACAGTGAAGCCAGATTTTGAACCCAGACCACCTCTCTGCCCATGCTTGGGTTGTTAACCATTCAGTACTGAACTTCTCCCATTTCTTATGAACACATTATCCACAGAACCAGGCAAAGCAATCCTGTTGCTGGCACAAGCCTTGAGCCAGAGTCTGTCTGCACGTCCAGGCTCATTATTAGTTCCTGGAAGGTTGGTGGACTGACACCACCATGGTTTTTTAATGTAATAGCCCAGGAAGGATGACGGAAGCAGACTCTGCCTACAGAGTCTGGGCACACCTATGCATGGCCGAGGACACCTGCCTCACCTTGCACAGGGGCTCCTGGGCTCCTCTGAGAACCTTGGGTAAGTCTCTGTGGTTCAACTGGACCACATGTTCCATGGACAACTTGAGGGTGACCTGAGTCACCCAATTAGCCTTGTCAACTTCTTAACTTTGTTTTGCTTTCTACTGGAGAATCCCAAACATGTGGACCAGAGGCAGGCACTGAGACATCATTGCTGAGGGAGGCAGAAAAGAAAACCGAAATGACAGCAGTGGGTGACTCACCCAGAAACTCACATGACACGGCTCACATTCAGGATTCCAACAGGCCCCTTTGATGTCCCCTTACCCTAACAGCCCCAAACAGCCATAGCTGTGGCTTCGAGTTCTGGGATAAATTACTTTATACAGTGTAAATTCTATTACTTCCATTTTAGAGGAAAAATTACCTGAAGTGTCAGCCTTATCCTGTGATCTAATCTCTTATCCGATTCTAGCAATTTTCTCATTATAGCTCTTAAGATGCCTGTTAATCAAGGCGAATGGAACAGAAAATTCTCTGCTGGTTTCAGTCTCTCAATACACACAGGAGCTTCTCTGTGGTGGCTTCCATGCAATTCCTCAACAATTTTGTGCTTTTTTCTCTTAAATGGGAAATAATAATCCTTCACACTTACAACCTTTAACATGAAGAATTCTTTAAAAACGTAAACTGTGTTCAATTGTGTTTTATGCCCTTTTCAGCTTTAGATTTTTTTCTGAAATTTCCAGGAAATGCTCAAGGTGTTTTTAAACTCTGTGAAGCAATGACGACAGCACGCGGGCTAAGCAAACCAGAAATGTGATGTATTGAACCTGGCAGGAGCCGCTCATTCATCTTTGAGGTAGAGCGGGAGCATCAGTAATTCCAAAAGGCATTACATTAAAATGAAAAGCCCCTGACGGCAATTGAAGGTGGTTTTTTGTTTCCTGTCATCATCCATTTGTATCTGCCAATAGCCTCTAGTTAAATCAATGCTCCTGATAAATATTGCTTGACTGAGGAAATAGAGCAAATCGTCATTTCTTAGTAATGGATATGTATCTCTTTTGTGATAAAATTTATTTTTAGGATGTGCACTTGCACGACCTGTCCCAATTTTATAAGCAATTAGCACAGTTTAATGCGCTACTAAAAATTAAAACAACTAGAGGTGCAACTGTTTGCTTTCCTGTCTGTTCATTTCTTCCTGGATTAGGATGAATTGTAACTGGTCAATATTGGATGCATAGGAAAGAGCAGGGACAGAAGCCACTGTTACCCCTTAACTCTGGGTTCCCTGGTTTCTATACTTTCACCACTCACTCCACATACCTTCACCGGGCACCCACGCCTACTCTGCGCCATGCACTGTGGCAGCTTGAGGAATGCAAACGACCTCAATACCCACACTCCTGGGGGAGAAAGAAGTAAGCTAAAAATCACGGCAATAAATGGAAATTGCAAGTATAATTAGTGCTGCATAGGAAGGTCTGTGTTTGAGATATTACAATGGGGAGCTGGGAGCATTTGAGGAACGCTTTCCTGAGCATGTGGCTCCATACCTGAGGTTTGAATAATCTATATGGGTCACTAAGACAGGCCTTGAAAGAAAGCACATTCCATGAAGAGGGAAGAATCTGTGCCAAGATCTCCAGAAAAATAGCAACCACGTAGAATGTAAGGAAGTACGGTGGTGATGAAATGCAGTGAACAAGAGGAATACGGAGCAGATGAGGAAGCTGGAGAGACCCAGACCGTGGAGGCATCTGTAAGCAGCATTGTCTTTTTCTCAAAGCAGTGGGAAGACGCTGAAGGGCTAAAACCTGGGTAGGGGAAAGAGGTGTTTATGTCCATATTTATATTTGAAATGATGGCTCCAGCTGGATTATGGAGATTGGATGGAGAAGTGATGCAGAAAGGTCAGAGACCATGCAGTAGCCCACCTATGAGGTGACCACAGTGTGGGGGTGGTAAGGATTGGTGGTGCTGGTGGTGGTGGTTATGACAGTAGAGCAAAGTAGAGGATTGGAGAGATACATGGAAGATGAAACCAACAGGATCTGATGTTGAGTGGGATACGAAATGAGAGCAGGGTATGAGTCAATGTTTCCCAGGTTTCTAGCAAACTAGTTAAGGTGGATGCTAGCCCATTACTAAATGCAGTGATACTGAGAGAGGGTCCTGTTTGTGAAAAGAACAGATCTGGTTTCAAGCAGTACAAGGAAACTCATTTGTAAAGAGATCCCTTCTGTGGGTAATACGTTTGTTTGCGTACATCCACAGTGCTCGCTCTATTAACATAATCATTTCTCATCATAAACCTACAAGGTGGCTACTATTATTGTCCCCACAGGGGTCAAGAGAGCTTATTCCATTTGAGTGAGAACTCACAACTAGTAAGCAGTAGGCCTGGGCATCCGAAGGGGCCAGAGCCTGCTCTCAACTCTAGACAGAGCTGCCTCTCTCAGTACAAAGACGGACCAACTTGTGCAGGGTTTTAACAGAGGCAGTTAGGGTTCTCCCATCTCTAGGTTTGTATGCAACCAGCACCCCACCTTGTCCTGCAACACTGTAGTTCCCTTGGCCAGATGCTGTAATTTCCCAACACAGTGAGTTAATTGTACAGTCTCATTCGAATGTTCAAGATTGTAGTCACATTCAATGTAAAACTCCTCTCATATCTCCAGCTCAAAGCTCTTCTTGCCTCGCCTTCATGAAGACTGGAACTATGACTTGGAATGAGGGTCTGATGCGGCCTGATTCTCAGGGTCCCCCTCCTGCCTCCCTCTTCTAGCATAACTATTCTGGGGTTGATGTGGGAGGCAGGGAGGGGGAAAGAGACAGCAGATTCTGTATCTAAATGAGCAAAGTAGTCATCTTCTGTTGGCCTTGGGATTCGTGTTTTAAAGGGTCATCCATATGAGAAACAGAAAAGAACAAATAGTTAAGAGCATACAAGGACCTCTGTGCCTGGGGTCCCATGCTCAGCTCTGGCACAGCACACTGATTGCCTTAAACATCCGCTCTCCTGACCAACACCGCTCAGGCCCCAGGGAACACTCTTGTACCTCCCTCGCCCTATGCCATTGAAACAAAGGTCACTGTGTCTGGAGGCCATGAAGGTGGTGGGTTAGACACTGCCAATGTCAGAGACAGACACTCTTTTGGAATACAAGCAGGTTTTAAGTGGTATAACCAAATAGGTAAAAGAAAAGACAAATTCATTAACTTGTGAATTCCTTTCAGAGAGAGCATGAATACAACAAGTTATTACAGAATGAGGTATTGTGTCTCAGAGTGCCGAACATCCACTTCTTCCTTCTTGTGTTTCAATTCCTGGCTCTAGAAGTATTCTCAAATTAGCACAGTTGTGCAAGGTAACTGAAGACAATCTTGCAAAATCAAAAAATTTACATTACTCTTAAATTTGTATATAAACACATTTGTACCAAGCATTTGTGAACTGTGATACCAGTTCTTTACATTGGCAACCATATTCTCTTCATCTTCTCTCTCTCTCCTCTTCGCTCTCCTTTTATGCCAACTAAAATAAAGTCAAATTTAGAAAAAAATAAAGAAAATTATGTAAGAAGTTATGAGTTCTACCTGCAATCATATCAGCATCAAAATGAGTTTGTTCTTATTCTAAAACCTCATTGGAGCCTAAAAACATTAAATATTTTCTGGAATCAAACTAACTGGACAGAAACAACCTAGAATACACAGCCCTCACCACTGGAAGATTCTTTGAAAACAATACCCTCTTTTCAGGATTTTGTGCTGATGCTAACAGAAAATGTAGAAAAATAGACATTTTATAATCTTCATAGTTCCTTTCAATTTCAAAGACAAATGAGCTGTTTAATTCATGAACAGAGATATCTCTTCCAAAAGACAAAATCCACTTATTTCCCCAAAGGGGAAAAAGAAGGTAATATAAGAGAGTATTTTGACTTCTAAGTAGAGATCTAAATTCTAGAGAGTGTACAGTTTTCCCATGGAGTCTAGAGTTTCCAGCAGCAGTGGTGTTCTAGGTAAGCTTGTCCCTGAGTGGACACATATTTGCCCTCTGACTAAGGATACATAATGAGGAAGCAGCTATCACACCATGTACCTAGTTCTGTGCCAAGGATAGAGTCATCAGCAAATAAGCAGGAACGACATGTCCTAAAGTGGTTGCAGGTGGAGGAACTAGACCACGGCTGTGTGAAACTCACAATTCAGAGACTGGATCTGATCATGAGATCTTGATGGGCCTCATTGAAACTAATTGCCCTGCTGACTCTCATATGTGTCCTTTTTAGAAATGATTACGAAACCTGCTTTCCATAGACCATGTCTATTTAGTTCTCAAAATGTGTTGGCAATGGCCAAAATGGTTCATTCCCACCTTCTGCAGGCACTCCAGTCTCCTCCACTGAACTCATTCCTGTGATCCCCAGGGGCCATCCCACCTGATCTCAGATGGAGCAGTCACGGGGGGAGCGACATCCATCACCTTTGTCGTGTCATATTGATGAGAAGCGAGTCATAGCTCTGCTCACTCTCAAGGGAGAGGATTACACAGGCCTGATTCATTGAGATCACTTTAGGGTGCATCTACCCCAGGAAGTGCCCCCTGAACAAAGTCCCAGGTCCCCTTGTCCTCCTCAGCATGAGCTGTTTTCCAGATGGTTATACCACACCTTGTTTATGCAGAATCCTCACCGTGCCCCACCTGGTGATGAGCCCTTAGGCATGCCTAGGTGCTCCCTGACAGCATCATGGATACAACTCAGGACCAGAGGGGACTCCACTACATTGAACAAAATTTGTATAACAATGACACTATTGCACAAAATGAAGCCGTTCAGTTTTGCTATAAATTTTATTAAGGTGATAGATAAGTGCCACTTTAAATATGTCATTTCTTTTAAAGCTTTTTCATAAGGACTTATAGAAAGGAATATGACTATTTATGTTAAGATTATTAATCTTTATAAATTTCAAGATGATTACAGTACATTATAGTAAGGCGCCCTGCGATTCCTACCTTAGAAAACATGCATCCTGAGCAGGCACTCCCTTCTTTACACTGAGAGTTTACTTCTATTATATATGTTTTAAGAATTTGACATACAGTTACTGTAATTTAATCTCAGAAGTGAATTTCTTTTGTCTTCTGATTTTATTGTGGTGAAATCACTGAAGTTCATTCACACATCAATCATCCTGATCATGTTCTTTCCTACTTGTCAGGAAGGATAAGGAGGCTCCAAAAACGACAGATATGGTCCCTGCCCTCGTAGATCTTATGTGGACCCATGTGCCAAGTTTCTCATCGAACACTGGGTTCTCATCCTGTAATATGACCTCACACTGTGGAAAGTCCATGAGGAGCTCTGGCTGGGCAGACAATACAATGTTGAGTTCAGGCTCTCCAATAGCAGTGCTTTTTATAACAGGCCCACACTGGGCAAAAGGGCACCTGCATGCTCCTGCTTTCACTTTTTCTGAGTTTCCTGGTCCCAACTCTCTGCTCTTTGGTCTTGGATGTTTTTCATGGTCCCTAACTCTCCACCTAGCCAACCCTATTGTGTTCTGGAAATCACATCTCTTGTACATTGGCAGATGACCAGCAATTCTCCAGCTTCTTGTCTGTCTTGTATGAGCTACAGCATTTCCCAGAGTGTTCTCTGGCTCTTTCTTCACCTTCAGTTTCCCAAGTTTCCCTCCCCATTCATCCTCTGATTCTTCATTCCCAGCCTTGCCTTTGCTCCCAGCCCCACATCCATGCCATCCTATGCACAACTTCTGCCAAGGAGTCTGGTTCGAGACATCTAAAGAGCTGTTTGTCATCACGTAGGTCCAAGGAAGCTCTTAAAGTCTTCCTCTCAACATATGACTCGGTAATCGCTGGTTCATAATCACTAATTGCTTTCAAAAAATTCTTCAAGGATTGTGAAATATCACTTCTAAATGCAAATGAGAGTGAGAAATAAAATGAAAGAGAAATTTTACTTTAAATTTATCTTTTAAATAATCCATATAGACATTGGTAAATATCAGCATTGGTAAATATCAAGTATTCATCACTGGTCTGGATTGCTACTTTATGAGACCAATGCAAAGCCACATTGGTAACAATATGAAAGTCTATAGAACTTGGGTGACACTGGAAACCGGGATAATTAACCTCACCATGCCTCAGTTTTCAGATCTGCGTAAAGTTTTTAGATATTTTACATAAGCAGTTCTCAACTGGGGCAATTTTGCCCTCTAGGGGACATTTGGCAAGGTCTGGTGACACTTTTGTTATCACAATTGGGGAGTGGGGATGCTACTGGCATCTACTGAGTGGAAACTAGGAACGATCCTCAACATCCTACAATGCAGGGGATAGCACCCTCACAACAAAGAATTACCTGGTCTACAATGTCAATAGTGCTGAGCTTGGGAAACCCTGTCTTACATAAATCAGAAATAGTGGGACTACGGGAAAGATAGCTGGGAGTTACCTTGAAATATTTGGAAAAATGATAATGTTGTAAAATAAGATATCTAGTTCAAAGCAACGTGTAAAGTTTGTGCTCAGTGCCAGGTGTATAAGACGAATATGTATAGATGCAGAAGACAAAGTCCTTTCTTTGAGATTTCTAGCAAGTGTCATACTCAGTAGAGAAAGGAAGATGTAGCCACACGAGTGCCAGCTCATGTAATAAGTGGGGACAGGGAGAGGAGAGACAAGGTGCATGGTGCAACCATCATCCTGAATTCCCTCAGTGCCTATGGACACTGGTAACCAACCAAGGGATGAAGACAACCACTCCTTGAAGTCCAATAGCTTAGGAGATGTAATTTCCATGATCATTCCTCATGTTGATGATTGCTACGACTTACATTAAACAACAGTCTTAAAACCTGCACTTTATCAGTGCACGTATAAAATATTTATGAAAAGAAAAAGCCATAGGTTATGTAAAAGTAACTGAAAGAATTCAACAAGAATCTAAGATCGATGTCATTCTGTTTCTGGGGCATGAAAGAGGAATTTGACACTTAGAGAATAAGAAAAACTGGTTGTGATGCTTGTCAACAGCAGCAGTGCATAAATACAGGCACTTAAATTGCCTACATGCTAAATGCACAGCTACTAAATGAATACGACCCTTGCTGCCACCAAGAGTGACCTCCCGGCCAGAAGCCAAAGACAACACTATTTATGGTTCCTGTAAAGCCTCTCTGCTCCATTCTTCATTCCCCCATTTCCTGACTGATTTTTCACTCCGACCATCAGAGGCACTGCCCACTGGTCTAGCCCTCAACATTTGCAGATACGTTAGGAGTGTGACTCAGTCGGTCTGGCCACAATCTTTAGGCAGGAGTATAGAAGACCTGGGAGAGAGCGTCGCGCACACCTCAAAGCCATGGATGCAGCCTCACCATGCCCTCCTTTGTCTCTTTCCTAAGATTAAGACAATGCTCTTTAAATCAATTTAACCAGAGTTTCAACCAAAGTGAAACTCTCCTGGTGGCAACATGTCCAGGGATAAGATCCTGACCATTGACATGGTCTGGGTAACAAACCAGACCACCAAGACGGTGAAGGAACATGAGCATGAGCAGAACATCACTGGGCTGAAATGCAACCACGTTGTAGAAACTTGACTCGTGTATTAACACGGTTCAGTCTAACTGTGTGATGATCTTGGCTAGATAAACGGCATGTAGAAAGAATCAGGGTTTGTTTCTTTTTATTTATCTTTTTCTGGTTATATCAGTTTATGCTGGTTTATACTAAAAAGTACTAACTAATAATGAAAAAGAAAGTTTAGTTGATTTTAGTAATTCTAGAATTAATTTTGAATATCAGAAGAAGACTACGAAAGAACTATAAAGAATCAGCTGCAAATTAGGATGGAGCCAAAAAGCACTGAGGTTGCAATTACTCAGGTTTAGAAGATAAAATTGCCCGTTACTTGTCTTCCTCTTTATGAAAATACCTTGCTTTTAACCTCTTAATATCTGTATAGACTTGGACAAGGAGTAGCTATAAAGTGAAATTGGGTAAATATATACTACTTAATGATGTAGTAAAATATGATAATACTTGATTTAAATAGTCAGATTTGTAAAAATGCTAGGCTATATGCTCTTGGAAAGGCAGAGGGCTGGTTTAGGTAGAAATGAGTTTTCTTCATACACAAAATTTTGAAGTTAAAGAATCAGAGCTCAAATCTATTGATTTTTCCATTTGTATATTCATTCAACTAGCATGCAGTTAGTGTCTATTATCCATAAAAAGGAGGGCTGGATAGGAAATGAGGCCCCTGGCCACAGGAAACTCATGGTCCACTAGGAGGGCGTGTGAAGGTCAGCATTAACAAGAAAATAATCGCAGTGGTGATGCTTTCTGGCATGGGTTGCGTGGGACCCTCTGCTGACCACAGAGCTCGAGCCTCCTCTCCCTCTGAGGGAGGAGGAGACTTCTGAGAGGCACCCATTTAAGAGGCTACTCCCTTTACCGTGTTATGGCCAGCCCTGTTAGAAACAATAGTGCTACAGAAATGAGCTAAGGAGGGTGGGGGCTACCAGCTCCCTGGGGAGCAACACCAGAGGGTGCTTCCAGCAAGGGGGGATGTTTGCCTGGGTTTCCAGGGAAAACTGTCTGGGGGGGTTCAGAGTGAGAAGCAGGCATTCTGGCTAATAGACTAGACCTGACTAATAGCAGGCAGACTGGCTAATAGCAGCATATGCAGATGCATGGAGGCAAAGAGGGCACCTGGCATCTGGGGATCTGCTGCAAGTCTGGCATGACCACGTATGGGGGTGCAGGCAAGGAAGCAGGAGATGCCACTGGGTCCCGCCTACTGTCAACCCCTGGGTTACGTCCTGACGTTGCTGTGGCTGTGCTGCTACAGCTCTTGGCCTCAACCTCTCTGGACCCAGGTCTCTTCATCTATAGTTTAGGAATATTGAGTCTGAAGTTTCCTTAGGGCTTCCCAACAGGTACAGAATATGTTCTATGATCTCCTTTAAGTCCCACAGCAAATTGACTCCATAATCAGAAAAAGAACAAGTCTCAGCACAAACCCAGAATTATCTAACTTGTTATTATTGTTAATACACTGCATATTGGCAGTTAATGCTCAATTATACATTGAATTAAACCCGAAGGCACCATCAATGTCCCAGCTAATAGCAGCAGCATCATTTTGGCTCTAACGGTGATTAGCATGACTGAGGTGAGCCTATCTACCAAAATCACTTGGTCTCATGTTCGTAAATGAAATGATAATAAGCTCTTAACTATAAAGGGATTCACCTTTTAATTCATTTATAAAAATTATATTAAAGTCTTTATGGGAGGACAGAAAGACAAAATCGACAATTAATTTCCATTTTATCGCATTGAAAGATGATTCACATGCTAAGTAAATTATTTTATTCCCTCATGTAAATACCTTTGCAGAATTATAGCTGAAAAGTGTGTATTTCTCACAAATCATTGGTCAGTATATGAAAATGCCGCGTGTATAACATGGTCACAATTTTTACATAATCACTATGAATTGTTATCCCTGTGTTATTCTCTATCAACTAGGCAGTGAGAAAATCAGCTTAGTTCCTCAGAACTAAGAACTAGAACAAATTTATCTTTCTTAATAGGATATTCCTTTAACTAAATGATGAGGGCCAAAATGCTGAACCTTATCACTATTTTATTCCATAAGAGAAAAGTTATAATTTTTTCATACATCAATAATATTGAACCATGCTTGCCAATGCAACTTCAATTTGAAATGGATCAAACTCTAGACCCAAAATCTAGTTTACATGATATGGAAGGATAGAAAAAACAAGAAAAACAAAACCACAAAAAAAGTAATCATGTAACTCCAAAATGCAGTATATTCATCAAGACAATTGACCCAGGTGCTTAAAAGTCAGTAAGCAAAAAAAAAAGTTGGGAACTGTTTAGATTGAAAAATAACTAAACAGATGTGTCAACCATACAAACCGGGCTTAAAACAAGACAAACAAACTTTTCACCACCGGAACAACAGGGCAAGAGGGGACATTTTAACCTGCTTGGGATATAAGATAGCTGATAGATGCTATTAATGACTTATTGTTAATGATTGTAGAGGGGGTGATGCCATTTTGGTTGTGCAATTAGCATACTTGTTTTCAGGTGAAGGGAGCTAAAGTTCTTAGGGGTAAAGTGTTGTTATGTTTTGAGCTTCTTTGAACTTGTTCCAATTGGTACAGTAAATATGTGTGTGTGTGTGCATATATGTACAGCTCTGCATGTGTGTGTGTGCACGTGCACATTTCTGGAGAGAGATAAAACAAAAATACAAATATTAACAATCATGGACTCTGGGAAGAGACTGAATTACTGGAATAATGGCTAAAGATGTGAATATTACTTTTCCCAGCAAAATTCTCTCTCTTTATAACATTAGAATTCCAGCAAGTCTAGCAAAGTTGGAAATGATTAAAGGATAGGGGCACAAATTGCGACTGATTCTAAATATTTGAAGGGTACTAAGCACGCCAAATTAATGCAAGCCTGGCTAATATTCTGATAAGTCCCTTGTACCTCTGAGTCACCTCTTCCTTAGCTACGTATGTTGCTAGAACTACATATAAAGTGAAGCTCACACTTAAAATGTGTAGACCCGTGTTGAACTGAATATAATGTCTGTCTCTCAGACACCCTTCCTTACTGCTGACCCTGCCAGGGCTTACCTACAGTGGCAGGACCTAGGAAATGTACACCACCGATCAAAAAATATACAGAGTTTTGTAGAGGTCAGAAGACCGAGACTAAGGAAGGACTATAGAGATGATCCCTCAGTGTCCGGTCAGCTAAGCCTGCAAGCTAACACTGGAAGAAATACAGGCATGGGCCGGCTCCGTGGCTTAGCGGTTAAGTGCGCGCGCTCTGATGCTGGTGGCCCAGGTTCGGATCCCAGGCACACCCCAAGGCACCACTTCTCCGTCCAACCCGAGGCCGAGTCCCACGTACAGCAACTAGAAGGATGCGAACCTATGACATACAACTATCTACTGGGGCTTTGGGGGGAAAAAAAATGAATAAATAAAATCTTTAAAAAAAAAAAAAAAAGAAAAGAAATACAGGCATGGCACATGAGGGCCAAGAGTTGATATCATGTCAGTTAGGGCACTGTCAGAAAGAAAAGTCCCTTTCTTATAATATTATTTAACATTCAGGGTTGACACATCCCTTGGGAGAGATGGGGGAGTAAAGTTCATGAAATCCATCTCAACACTTTGGGAAGACAACGTTCAGATCTCAGCCTGAAGTGCCAAAGATGGTGGTCCTCAAGAGAACGATGGAAGCTGTTGCAGTTTTAAAGAGTCTCTGGGAAGCTCCCAGTGACTCTATCCATCTGTTATAGTGATGCCGATGGTCACGGATGCTCTGGAGAGCCACTGTGAATTGTGCATCCGTCCACACAATGGGCTGACACTGCTAACAGAGAATAAGGGCATATCCCTCTCTCATCTTCCAAATCTCTTGGAAGTGTTCCTCACTGGAAGGGAATGCTGAGAAGTATTGTCCCTGAACTGCACAGGAGCCCTTAGAAGGGATGCTAATGATGCTCAATGGAAAACAGATGATCAAATATATTCTACCATTTTGTCAAGTCAAAATACATACACCCACTTTGTCCATATTAATTTCCAAATAAAAATAATAACAGCATGTAACTAATACACTTACAATTGACGACATGCTCACCTTCTTTCCAAAAGGGGGATACACGTCCCACGTGCTAATTTATCCACCTCCAAAAGATGTCCATTCTTGTTTGTCTCAGTCACCATCCGCCTTTGAATTATACAGTAAGCACTTAACTAGCACAAGACAATGTGGGATGGAACGGGGAAAACTGGTTAATATAAACGCTGATATACACATCAACAAAAGGAATGTGGCGAGATTTTCCTGGTTGGGACTATTTACATATTTATTCATTTACTTATTTATTTATTTATTTATTCATTGATTCTCATTTTCCTAAGTGGTGTCCTCCAATCCCCTCACTGGGAAGGCATAAATCTGTATTTTTGGAAAGTGACGGAGATGCAGATTTTTGCTTTTCCTCTGCCACTCTGCACCCTCACTATCCACGATCACTATCTGTAAGCCTGGAGCACAACTGTTCCATTTCTCTCTAGAATAAACCTTGGGACCTCGAAGAACAGCATGAGAGCAGCTGACGGGTTGAGCAGGGCGAGCATCAAATACTCTGAAGACTTAGAAGTGTTCTCTCTCTCTTCTGTGCCCCAGCACCACGCCTTGTTGCCATCACACATTCTGAGCGCTGCAGTTCACAGACGTTGATGGTTTTATGTGCAGGGATCCCAATTCCCATTGTTCTTAAGGGGCTTACATATTTTTATTCCTTTCTTGTAGTTTTAACTGAGTTTCATGAAGGAGAGGAAATAAACTACACCATCAACCCATAGACAACTAAGTGTTACCAGATATTTGAGAGAAACCTTCACCAGGAGACTGATCAAAAAGAGACAAAATCTGAAATGGAAGGAAACCAGAGTAGTGTGAAAAAAACTGAGTAAACTTAAACATAAAGTTAATGACAATAATACGATATTCATGAAACGGAAAGTGCCAGTCTGAGAAAAGGGAAGAATTCATAAAAGTTAAAGATATAACAGACTAAATTTAAAATACGGAGACGTTGAAGGAAAAGTCAAGTAAATCTGTCAAAAAGTAGAATAGAAAGAAAATAGAAATAGTAACAGGAAATAAAATACAAAGGAAATGGTGGAGAGAAAAAAATATTAAAAAATGAAAGGAGACAATTAAGTTGGGGTTGTCAGAACTGAGGATGTACCAAAGGCCTGTACAGTGAATGAGAACAGACCCAGACCAAAGCAGGCTATCATGCAATTCTAAAATCTCAGAAATGCAGAGAAAATTCCAAAAGATACAGAAAAAATTGAGTCACATACAAAAAAACAAACTAGAATGAGTCAAATACCTCAGAGGCAACAAGGGATATTAGACTTTGCACTAAATAATACTACAGATCTCAAACATTTTGGCTTCAGAATCTTATATTCTTAAAAATTACTAAAAATGAAAGACTATTATTTATGCAGGTTATATGTATTGATATTTACTATATGGGAAATATAAACTGAGAAATTGTATACTATTTATTTATTAATTCATTTAAAAATAATCATTAGCCCAATGCATGTTTATATATATTTTTTGATTAAAAATAATTTTATTAAAAAAAAAAAGCAGTGAGACGAGTGGCATTGTTTTTGACTTCTTGCAAATTTATTTAATGCCAAGTTTCCTAGAAGATAGGTGGATCCTCGTATCTGCTTCATTTCATCTTTTGTGATGAGTTGTTTTGGTTTAAGTATATGAAGAAAATTTGTCCTCACAGACATGCGCGGCTGGAAAAGACAGAAATATTTTAATAATCCTTTTATGTGATTGTGGATATTCTTCTGTGTTACTACTGAAATGAGATAAGAAGTAGTTTCTTGCAATCCAGAGTCTGAAAAAATTAAATTGATTTTTCATGGCCTGTTGCATTAAAATCCACTGGTCTTTTTTGTACTTTGAATAGATGGATCTTTTACCCATTTGTGATATTGTAACATCCCTCATTGTTCATTTGGAAAACATTGGTTCACTGAGTTTTGCAGGTCTTCCAAATCTTGACACATTCCATTTTAAAATGTCAAAAATTTACCTTTATTAATAACACCACCAATCTCATTAGAAAAGTCTTTATTGAAAAGCTGTCAAGCTCATGTTTCAAAATTCAAATATTATCCTTAGCAACAAATACTATCAGTTGTTTTCCTTGCAGTGTCAGGCTTACTTGATTTGCTTTTGAGAAAATGTCTACAAAATGTCTACCAAAGTCTGAATAGTTATAGTTTGTCTGTCAATTTAATTGTTGTTTCAATTAAATACGATGTTCAAGGAAGAACATGGTGAGTTGAGCTTCCAGCCCAGTCACAGAAGTGCTTTCCTTGAAACATTTGCCATGCTTCAGTGTGCAGCAGAAATGCTTTAAAGAGACTTAACATGTCATCCCACAGGGTCCTGAAAAGCCAGGGCCTCCTGGTAGACTAATCCAGAACAATGGAGGCAAAGGACTCCTGGGAAACCTGGCTCCCATGCCTCCAAAGGCAGTGGGGTGGTGCCAAAGGGGCTACAGTCCAGCAACACTCTGGTTTTTCTCTTTAGAGGTTCTTTTTTTTTTTTTTAAAGATTTTATTTATTCATTTTTCCCCCCAAAGCCCCAGCAGATAGTTGTATGTCATAGGTTCACATCCTTCTAGTTGCTGCACGTGGGACTCGGCCTCGCGTTGGACGGAGAAGTGGCGCCTTGGGGCTTGCCCAGGATCCGAACCCGGGCCGCCAGCATCAGAGCGCGCGCACTTAACCGCTAAGCCACGGAGCCGGCCTCTTTAGAGGTTCTTATTTAAGAGCTTCAGCATACATTTTTACTTTTAGTAAAGATATTTTTAGATATTTTTAGTATGTTTTTGAGATAGTATTACCATATTTATAAGAATTTGATATATGGCCATGAGTTTAATTTTTAAGATTTATGAGATCTTACTGTTTGGGATTATTTTATTCTTGGGGTTGTATGTTTGTCCTGTCAGGAATTTGAAGTGCTCAAATAGATAATCTAATACGGTAAACTGAAAATAAAATCTGAATATTTAAGATAATTTATTCAAGTAAGTAATTCAACGGCCCTGATTATTTTAAGGTGAGCTTTATCAGTCCATTTGATTAATTAAATATTCATATAAAAAAACAGCCAAAATTTGCTAGATTAATAAACTCAACAGCAAAATTTATAAATTGAATTGAACTACTTAAATGAAGCTAAGGTTATGGAGTTTTCAAATTAATAAATTGTACATCACTATAAAACCCAAATAACTATTACTTTCTGGCCTTTCCTTGGACTTACACACACACACGCACACACACACACAAACACACACATCTAATTTATGATCACAAGCATTTGAAAGAATAAAATAATCTGGTAGAGCCTTTAAATAATTAAAAATTTAAGAAATCAAATAAAAGAACCAGATAATATCATGAAAATTAAAAAATATATTAAAATAATAAAAATAATGTAATGTTTAGAAGTGAAAATAAAATAAGGAAAATGTATAATCCAATAGATGAGTTAACAACAAATAGTTTGCATAAGGAAGAGAGAATTAGTAAAGTGGAAGACAGAATTGAGGAAATTACCAAGATAGAGTAAAGAGACGAAAAGATGGAAAATAGGAATGAGAGACTAGGAGGATCAGGGAAAATGGTATGAAAGGTGAAACTCAGATCTAAACAGAAAATAGAGAGAGGCATCTTTCAACAAAACACTTTTTGTGTTTTCACTTTCACTTTCAACGAAGCACTTTGTAGAATTGATGATGGACAATAGGAAAAATCTGTCACAAGCAGAATAGATCAAATTACGTCCACATCTAGACATATCTTAGTGAAACAGTAGAATTCCATCAAACGAGTGAAGCCTAAAAGTATACAAATTAAAAAGAGAGTTTATATACAGAGAAGCTATAGTTAGAATTATAGTCTGAAAGCAATTACATCATCCAGAAAAAAAAAGAATAAATTCAATTCATATGTAAATACATAGATAAAATATAGGGCAAAACTTAAAAGAGAAAATTAAATAATTAATAAAACTCAATGCTTATTTTTTAAAAAATATTTAAATAACTTCAGCCAAAATGTATCAAAAAACAGGAAAAGCAAAAATAAAACGATGTTAGATCTGAAAATTGTGACATATCACATGATACAAACATCATGTAAAAATTACGAGACTTCAAATTATTTTATGCTGACAAATTTGAAAACTTAGATAAATATGCAATTCTTGTAAAAATATAATTTATGAAAATTAAGTCAAAAAACCCTGGAAAACCTGTAACTATTAAATAAATTAAATCATTAGTAAATTTCTCTTCTCTCTCCTTTCCCAAAATAAAAGAAGTACAGACTCTTTTACAAATGGAATTTACCAAAATATCAAGGAATATATTATTTCTGTGTTATATACCCTTTCAGAGAACAAAATAAGGAGATCTCCATAACTCGTTCATGGTGTCAATATAACTTAGAGTATACTGGGAAAATACTAAAAAGAAAAATTCTAGAACAATCTCACTTGTCACCATAAATGCAAGAGTAGTAAATGAAATAGTAGCAAGTTCCTCAATGTACAAAAGCCAGGCATCATTACTAAATAGTATTATAAACATTAGCAGGAATTACTGGAATGTATTGAATGAAGATTAAGTAAGAAAAAACATATTATCTCAATCAAATCAGCAAAATTACTTGATAAATTTCGACCAACACTTAATCCTCATACAGAATTATATAATGATTCAAATTTGGAATAGAAAGATTTTCCTTAAGATAATAAAATATTTCTTTCATAAAACTACAGTATAAACCCATACTCAGTGATGAAATATCAAAATTACTCCCCTTGATTTCAGGAAAAATACAAGGATGCCAACTAAAATTGATTCTATTCTACTTTGCACAGGAGATCCTAGCCAAAGAGAAAGTCAAGAAATAGCCTATAAGGATCATAAAGGAAGGAAGAAAGCTGTCTATATATGATTATATGCATATATATACACACACATACACAAATATTTGCACATATATTAGCGTATACACACATACATTGTGGTACATATTATTATAAATGATGACATATTGTATAAAATTATATTTTAAATATATTAATAGTATTGTGCAACAGTAACAACTATGAAATGTAATAGAAAAAAGCAAGATCTCATTTACAGCAGAAATAAACGCTATTGAGCTACCCGGGAAAATGGCCAACTAAGTATGACAGTGAAAGACATGGAAGAAGGCCCAAATAAATCTCTACCATGGTCATTTATGGGAAGAAAAGCTGTTAATTCTTCCATAATTGGTCTATAAATGCAATAAGTTTCTAATATATACATTTTATACAATTCAATAAAATTATCATTATAGTCCTACGGAAAAATAAAGCAACAAAGTGAGGCAAGAGAATTGAAGAAGCATTTGCACCTACTCAGAACTCGAGTAAAATTACAGTAATTGAAGAGTGTATATTTGTGTGTGGATACAGAAATAGAGTTTGTGACAAAGTGGAGACGCTCGAGATCCATGTTTATGTAAACTGTTCGTATACGAAAGGGACGAAATAAAAATGAGTGAAAAAGGTGGAATATTAAAAAAAAACTCTGACAATTTGTCCATATGTGAAAAAAAAAAGATAAAATTGATCCTTAGGTCAATCAAATAATAAATAAGTCCCAGATGGATTAAAGGCATAATTAAAATGCAAAATTACAAAACTTTCAGAAGACAGCATAGAAAATATCTATCCAACCTCAGTGTAGGGTAGTACTTCTTAAGTAGGTCTTAAAAGGCCAGCCGTCTCCTCAAATCCATTGTAGATTTTGACTACATTTAACATTAAAATGTCTTTGTTACAAAAGACTCCATTAATAATAATGGTAATAAACATTTATATAGTGCTTATTATGTGCCTGGCCTTGTTCTCATCACTGTGTATGTATTATCTCATTTAATCCTCAAAATATCTATGAGGTAGAAAATATTGTCATTATAAATTTTCCAACAACAATATTGAGACAGAGCAGATTATATAGTTTCTTCAAAGTCAAATAACTAGTAACATTAAAAGGTGAACTAAAGACCTGGAACAGTTATTTAAATGAACAAGAATAAGCCACACAACAAGCCAACTAAGAGAATAGTTTCCAGAATGTGTTAAAATCCCAAGAAATTAATAAGAAAAATTAAAAAATTGAAACACTAGAAAAATGGGCAAAGGCATTGTTATCATATGATTGATGGAAATAGGCATCAGAAACAGAGGTGTGATATCTCAGTAGAAACGGAATAGAAACATGTATTTGGAGTTGAATAGAAGCGGGGAACGCAGCCTACATCCAGCCAAGGAACGTGTTCTCAGGTCCACAGGAGCCAAGGTTCCTCATGGGACGTACAACTACTGATAACGTAACTGGAACCCTGGGAGGATTCAGCCAGAGCTCAGAAACTCAACACTGCCACTCACAGAGAGGTTTACACTCTCTTGCTCATCAGCCTCTCCCCAGATGCTTGGGGACTTTGGCTACATGTCTACTGGTTCATGGGTTTAAGCAACTGGGGAAGACACCAAAAAAAAACAAAAAAAAACCAACCAAATATATTCATGTGTTTACCAAAAACTGGATGAATGATAAATCGTCTCTGCCATAACATCCCAGGACACACCAGGCTCCAGGTTTGCGAGGCCCCTTCCTGTAGAAAAGAGCAGACAATTCACAAAAGAAGAAACTTGAGTCTCCAATAGGAATATGCTCTATTCTGCCTTAAATAGGAAATGTAAATGAAAACTACAATGAGATGACTGGCAAAAATTAAGGACCATGAAATTACCTCATGTGGGAAAGGATTGTGGGAAATAGGAGGAAATGGGAAATATATATGTTAGTGGGAGTACTATGTATTGACCCAACCACTTTGAAAACCAACTGGGCAATACTCAGGAAACATGAAGATGCCAAATATGCAGCCTCATTCTAAACGCATATTCCAAGACAGACAGAGAAATGCAAACACTGCACGATCTCACTTACACATGGAATCTAAAAAAGCCGAACTCATAGAAACAGAGAGTAGAGTGGCAGGTACCGGGGGCTGGGGGTGGGGGACATGGGGAGACATTGGTCAAAGGGTACAAACTTATAAGATGAATAAGTTCGGGGGATCTAATGCACAGCATGGTATTATAGATAACAATACTGTACTATACATTTTGAAAGTCACTAAGAGAGTAGATCTTAGATGTTGTCACCACAAATAGGAAATGGTAATTATGCCATGTGATGGAGGTGTTAGCTAACACAATGGTGGTGATCATATTGTGATATATGTGTATCAAATCAACAGGTTGTACACCTTAAACTTACACAACGTTATATGTCAATTACATCTCAATAAAGGTAAAAAAAATTATCAAAAAAATATATCATCTAGACTAGAAAAATATGCTCACAAGGCCACATGTACAAGAATACTGATTGTAGCATTGTTTGTAATAATAAAAAAATGAAAACAACTTAAGATCTTGTGATCTTCACTTAGATAAAGATGTTTTAGATATGACACCAAAAGCCTAATCCATAAAATAAAAAAATGGCAAATTGAACTCCATAGAGAGGAAAAACTTCTGTTTTTCAAAAGATGCTTTTTAAGAGAATGAAAACACAACTACAGGCTGAGTGAAATACTTGTAACTCACAGTTCTAATAAGAATTTTTATAATGAATATGAACTAAAAACTCAATAGTAAGTAAAAAAGCCCAATTTAAAAAAGCAAATGATGTGAGTAAACACATTATCAAAGAAAATGCACAGATGGCAAAGAAGCACACTGAAAGACACTCAGAATCACTTGTCATTAGGGAAATGCAAAACAAAACCACAGTGAGATACCACTACGCACCTATTAGAATGATTACAAATTTTTTAAAAAGACGAACCTGATAAACGTCCAGGGAGTTAGTGAAGATTTGGCGGCACTCAAACAATCATAGGTTCCTGGTAGAAATGTAAAATGTTACAATAACTTTGGAAAACAGTTTGGGTTTCCTCAAAAGTTAAACATTCACTTTCCATATGATCTAGCCATCCCATTCCTAGGTATTTACTCCACAGAAATTAAAGCAATGTCCACCAAACACACACACACACACACACACATTAATGTTTAGAACAGCTTTATTAGTATTAGCCAACAACTAAAAACAACTCAAATGTTCATCAAGAGGTGAATGGCTAAATAAACCAGGAGATATCTCCACAATGGAATACTACTCAGCAGCGAAAAAGGATGAGCTACGGGGCTGGCCCGGTGGCGCAAGCGGTTAAGTGCGTGTGCTCTGCTGCGGTGGCCCAGAGTTTGCTGGTACGGATTCCGGGCACGCACTGACGCACCGCTTGTTGGGCCATGCTGTGGCGGTGTCCCATATAAAGTGGAGGAAGATGGGCACAGATGTTAGCCCACGGCCAGTCTTCCTCAGTAAAAAGAGGAGGATTGGCAGATGTTAGCTCAGGGCCGATCTTCCTCACAAAAATAATAAAAAAAAAAAAGAATGAACTATTTATACATGCTACAATGTGGATAGTTATCAAAATAATTATTGAGTGAAAGGAGTCAGAAAAGCAAGTGCATTTTGTATGATTCATATTATATAAATTTCCATAAAATGCAAACTCATCTCTAGTGATAAAAAGGAGATCAGTGGTAGACTGAGACAGAGGGTCAAGAAGGAGTGGGAAGGAGGGATTGCGATGAAACTTTTGGGGATGACTAATAAGTTCATTATCTTGACTGCAGTGATGGATTCATGTGTAAGAATTTATATGTCAAAACATAAAATTGAACACTTTAAATATGTGCAATCAATTTTATATCAAATACACCTCAATAGAGCTGATATTTTTAGAAGTCCTTTTAAGACCACCATGTCAATGAGCTTACTATCCAGTTCAGCTTCCATATTTAAACTCTTTTTTTTCAATTCCCTCCAGCATGCAAGTCTGCAGGAGGCTGCTGAATTAGTAGTTTTGGCTTGACCATGTTTTGTCTTTTCTGCTGTCAAAATGAGGCCCACCACAGAGGAGAGTTTCCACAGGCATATTGACACTGTTGACAGCTCACACTGGACGTGAAGACAGAACCAGAATCTATGGTACTTGCACATTTTGTATGGGCAAGCCTCGGAGTAATGTGCCAATTACTTATAATCGAGTGTGTGCGTGTGCGTGTGTGTTCATTTGGTTAACAAAGAGAAAGATCCTGGTACTGGTACAGTGGTTTCAATTTCCAAAGAAAATCGAGGGCAGCCTTTCTCAGAGTGGACATGTGTTTACAAAGCACGTCTATGTCAGAAATATGCAAAAAAGACAGCTGCAGCAAAAAAATGCTGCTGTGGAGCGTATTTTTCCAGTCATTTGAGTAAATCACCTGTATATTTTTGTGAATGTTTCTGACTTGGAAAGCAGCGTGTCATCCCATTTCTCAGTTACGGTGGGTCGTCTGCACAGGATTCCGACTTCTCACCCTCTGGACTCCTTCCTCTCTCCAGCCCGTTGGATGGTACTCAGCAACAGCCTTGCAGCATCTGGAACTTGCTTGCTTGTAAATGGCAGCTTCTTCTGTGTTCTGGGTACCTGCTCGTTTCAACATTATGGTGCCATCCGAGCAATTATATCCTTGTTTGACAGTGCAGGTACAGAGATTAATTGAGAAGGGAAGTCTTCCTACGTGTGAGTGTGTTTTCTCCTCCCCTGCCCCAGACCAAGACGTGGATCTGAGAGTTAAGGCAGACTGTTCATGAGGGAGCTGCTTCAACTTGTTAAGTTCCAGCATCCTCACATTTAAGATTGTGGGTATTTGTGCGCAGTATTGCTGAGATGCTTAGGTGAGGTTGCACGTGTATGTGAAAATATTCCATACAGTGCCCAGGGAATTTCTGGCTCTCAAGAAGTGTTGGTTGCGTACTCAATAGTCAGCCTTACCACCTGACTGCTAGATCAGAAGGTGTTCACTTAGCAATAATTAACAGGAAAAGCTGATTTTTATCGGTTGCAATTATTAAGGAAGATTTGATTCACACACGGGCAGCTGCCTTGCACGTTAATGGTGCAAATGTTGTCTTATACTGCCACCCACTGGCTCATTCTCGGAAGTAGAGCGCTGTGTGGCTGGCTGAAAACCAGCCATCTCAACCAGATTCATTCTCAAGACTTGCATCTCCCAGTGGTGACTGTGAAATTCATGCAGCTCACAGAGGAGAGGAAAATGATTTCTCTAAAAGATCTAATGGTTCTTAAAGTCTTTGGCCAAGAGCCAAGTTAGATTTACAATGGTAAAGCAGACAAGAGAAGGAAAGGAAATGTTCTCTGTGTTTGTATGTGTATTATTATCAGATACATTTCAGAAGATATGTTTTAATTAAACCCCTGAGCAGTGATGAGCTAACCGGCTTTTTTTTTCTCCTAGGCATCAACAAAAGTAAATGTAAATCAATGTATTCCAAGGAAATAGTAAATCACAAGAATATTGGAGGGTTAGTTTTTCTTCAATTACAACGGGGAAATGAGCAGTAAAAGACCTGCGCAGGAAATTTTCATTTTATCATGTTAGTTCCACTTTCCCCACTGAAATATGAGAATATCATGCTATTCAAAGGAGAATTAGAAGAGAAAATATACACTAGGAAAAACTCTCTGAAATATTCTGAAACACCTAATAAAACTAAAGAAATTGCTCTTTAATAGGCCATGGAAAATGTTGCAATTATTACCCAATGAACCACATACATTCTTTCAAGGTACATTTTAACGGTAGAGTTTCATTTTCATTCCCCTGCAATACAGAAGGGAAACGGGCCCAGTCTAATGTCTAGTTTAAACTGAAAGGGAAAAATGTTTTCCTTGGTGCAGCTGTCTCATACAACTGCACTGGTGAAAGGTTCTAACTTAAACACAACCTGTGTGTGATTCATCCTAAAAGACGAGTTTGGAAAACCCTGAACTTTGTTTCCGTATTTTGCATTTAAGAATGCAGCTGTTCAGAGGAGTTATATGTCCCATCCAGTCAAATTATACAGCTGGTTAGCGAGAGGACTGGAGAAAGAGATGGCTTCTCCTGATTCTCAGTCCAGTGGTCTTTTCTTCTTCACTAGCCTCCTCTCAACTGAATATTAATATCTATGTGGCCTTATGCATGAGCATATTATAATTTGTACTAAAAATAAAACATACACTTTATAAGGATGTTTAGAGAAAATCGATCCTTTTAGACCTCTGTTGAAGTCAAAAGCAAATAAAATATTTTGGGTTATAAAATTTAGTTCTAGATTTATACTGGTCCTTCTGTTTTCATCACTATGCAAATGATATTTTTCTAACAGTTTTGAAAATTCCATGGACTTCTTGTGTCTGTCTCGTAGATTTCAAAGTCCTGACACTAGTAATTTACACTGTTGTCCACAGAAAGAATTACAGGTAACGACAGGATAACCAGAAAAATAGAATAATGTACATTAAGATGAATCATTAACTGATTTCTGCTCTCAGGATGATAGCAAGGTCTGTTCATGATAATTGTTTTCAGTAGGCAAAAATATTTAAAAGTGTAAAAACTATAATAGAAATCTATAATTCTGTGATTGAGATTATCCAAGCAAGCCATAATTACAATTTTGGACTACTTCCCTAAGTGTTTCTCTCTCTCTCTCTCTCTCCATGTTGTCCACATTGTTTTCTCTTAGTAAATGAGTAAGCTCATTGTGACTGCTCCCAAAAAACTTCCTTATTTCAGAGTTTTTCCTCTCTTAATGTGGAACCATCAAAAGAGAACAGACACGATTTCCAGACAAGAGGGCTGTGAGCAGGGACAGTTCACATATTTCCTGGGCTGGCACAGCCTGTGGCTTTGAAGAGCCTCCGATTCTCAGGGTCCCTTCACTTAGGATCAATAATCCCAAGAGCAAGGGAGATCTTCAGCTGGGAACCGTGTGTGTGTGTGTGTGTGTGTGTGTGTGTGGGTGTGGGTGTGTGGGCTGGCGTGGGCTCGGGCCCCTCTAGTCAATATTTACTGGAGTCTTCAACAATAGGCTCTTTGTATTTTACTTTTTAGTTTGCATAAACTTTATATGGATACTGAATTTGTAAATCTTTGATGCATTCTTTTCTGCAAATATTGCAGTCAGAAATACTGACTTTCTTTTTTGATTATGGTGTCCTTTCTGAGGTTCAGAAATTAAAAATTGCACGGACGAATCTATCAGAATATTTCATGTTTTTTTTCTTTTGCTTTTAGGATTAGCAATTTCCTTCTGACACTGGTATCTGTGTATATTTATTCATCTGGTCTTTGTGGTTCATTAGTAGTTTCATTAACTATGTATTCTAGCTGAAATTTATTTTGGAGTACTATAAAAAAATAAATCATCTGAATTTATTTTTTTAAGTAGATAACCTCTTTTTTCAATGCAATTTATTAGAAAACCATAAACAAACATAAAAATCAATTTAAAGTGTTAAATTGGTAAAATAATATATTTTTTGCTTTGTTCCACTAATTTCTTCTGTTCTATCCTCTGTCATTTCTCATATCAGTTACATACTGTCTGATAACTACTCTAATGCCGGGAGCTGTTGACTGTTATTTTAAAAATGTTTCTTGACCATTTATTTTATAGGTACCTTGTAAAATCACATTTGAGTAGACACTAGTAAAAAGGGGTTTTGAGTGGAATGTAACTTTATTTTTAAAAATTAAAGAATTATGTCTTATTTGTGTAACATTTTGAGGCATTATTTAGTATTTTAAACCATGTCATGTTTATTTATTTAAACCATACTTAGCCTTCAGATAAGATTTGAAATTTTGTTCATTTGGATCCTATGTATTTTGTGTTCAATATATTTACAGGTATTTTCTACTTTTGTGGCCAGTATGAATTTTATTTTGGCCACCATCGTATTTGTATAAATGGTAATATCCAGTATTAAAGAATGTTCTTAATTCAGTGTACTTATTTTGTATAATAGATCATCTGGCTGAATTTTACATTATTTTAAATTGTGTGTAGTCATTTTTTTGTAGTTTTTCAGTTGGAATCTCAGAGCACCTGCAAGCACTGAGGTGTTATTTTCATCTTGATGGAAAGTTATACTTCATTTGTTTTTCCTGTTTTATATGCTTATCTAAAAAATTAGAAAAATGATACAAGATAAAGATGACAGTCAACATTCTTTCTTATTTTGTATTCTAATAGATTTATAACTCCAACTGAATTCTTAAGAAAGATGTTGGTTCTTTGCATAGAGGGGATTTATAATATTAAGGAACTTTCCAATTCCAGTTTCCTAAGTGAATTTCATTTGTTTGTCTGTTTGCTTGTTTTAATCATGCAGAAATATTGAATATAATCAAATACTTTTTGAGCGCTACTGAAATGATCCATATGAATATGTAGGTCACATGAGCGGGTTTCCGAATATTTACTGATCTTCTATGGCTATTACCACATCTGCATGGTCAGAACACCCTTCCATATATATATTTGTATTAATCTATTGGCTTTACCTTTTAAGTGTTTTAGTCAGGCATTTTAGATCAATATTTGCAAATCTATTATTATTTATATTTTACTTTACTTTTTCTACAGCTGGCATCATTAAATCCATCCTGTGATTTCTTTAGATTTGTCTTATAATTTGATACATTCTTCAGTAGAACTTCTTAGTACATTTTATTTAATTCTTTTTTGTTTAATTATGAAACTAATAAAGACTTTAAATTTGCCTCTGAATACTCTTATCAACTACATCTCATAAGGATATTTTGTGGATATCTTTTTTCCTGTTTTAGATGTAATTAATAGATATTATATACATTTTAGGAAATGGATAATTCAGGTGATTCTGATGTTTGTTTTACAAAAGAATCCCAGAAATAATATTATTTGCATTTTGGTTCTCTGTTGCTGCATAAAAACTTAGTGATTTACGTACAGTATGATTATTCTTGGGTTGACTGAACTCGGCTGGAAGGTTTTCTGCTCCGTGTGCTGTTGGCTGGAGTTAGAGTCATTGGGAAAACCATTTAGCACTGTCTTGTATGTCTTCATTCTCTACCTCACCACACCATCACTTCTAGTTTCTAGAGAAACTTTTCACATGAGGATCAGGAAATATGCACATAAACGTTCATAACAGAATATACATAGTAGCAACAAATAGAAACAACTTAAATGTCCAATTAAATAAAATGGATGATAGTATATTTTTGCAATGGAAAATTAAATAATAGTGCAGGTGAATGAATTATGATTACATGCAAAAATGTGCATGAATCTTAATAATGTAATTGAAGTGGAAAGCAAGCCCCAGAGCATAGCATCTAATATATATTTCTATTAAGTCCAAAAATGAGGCATAGAGATTAATCAAACTTTCTTTTAAAGTAAGGGAGTGACGAACACAATCATCACACACAATCATCACGAACACAATGGAGATTAACTTGGTTGGGTGGGATAGATTAGGAACATATCAGTAACTGCATATTATTGGTGATGTTCTAGTGGTTTAGTTGAGCAGTGGGCTCATTATATTATTAAATCAATTGATTACTTAATTAAATTTAATAGGCCAAGGATGACACTGTGTCACCGTATCCGACACCTGTCAGGCTCCCCCTCACTTACTCTCCATCAAACTTTTCACTGTAGATGTTCTTGCAGCAACTAGCTGCACTCATCCTTCACTTCCCACAGGCGCATCTCTGCTGCCCCTCCATCAGACTCCTGTGCAACTCACTCAGCCATTCTGACCCACGCACAAACCTGGAAGTGTAAGGGAGTGGGCACCTCATGGAGCATCCCTGAACCAAAGGAGAACAGGAGGCAGTGACAAATACTCCAACGTCTGCATTTCACAAGGTTCTTGGTGCCCACATTGGAGGTCAGCTCTGCTTGCCCACAGTGGTGTCAGCTCACTAACACACCCTTGATTTAACTGCCTTTGCTTCCCTGTTTCTTGCTTTTTTTCGTCCCCAGCACATGAGCTCTTCTTTTAGGCTCTGCTTTTGGGAGAAAAATAGGCTAAGATACTTAAAACTCAAAATTATTGTTAATCCAATCACGTACACTTAAGGGGCACAATTTTTTCCTCACCTTCTCAATTTACAGTATATTTTTTCAGTATATTTGACATAAGAAACTGCACATAAAGTGCATAATTTGATGAACTTTGGTGTATGACTACAACACCGAAGTCATAATCTCAACCAAGGATATGAAGCCCCCAAATTTTCTTGTGCCTCTTTGTCCCAATCTATACCGTTCGTTCATCCCCATCCAGGAACCACTGATCTACTTTGTGTCATTATACGTAGATTACTTGCATTTTCCAAAAATTTTATATAAGTGGATTTATACAATATGTACTTTTTTGGCAGGAGGGCTGGCTTCTTTCACTCAGCGTAATTATTTGGAGATTCATCTACACCGTCATGTGTATCAGTAGTTGATTATCCTTACTGCAGAATAGTCTTCCATTGTAGATACCAAAATTTATCTGTTCATCTGATCATGAATGCTTGGGTTGTTTACAACTGGGCTAGAAAAAATAAAGCTATTATAAATATCCATGCAGAAGTTTTGTGTGGACATATGCTTTAATTTCTCTTGGGTAAAATATCTAGGAGTTGAAAGCCTATGTAATATGATATGCATATGTTGAGTTTTTAAGAAACTGCCAAATTTTTTGAAAATAGCTGCAGTATTTTACATTCCCAATAGCAGCATGTATGATAATTTCAGTTGTTTCACATCCTTGCCAACACTTAGCATAGACAGTCTTTTTGATTTAAACCATTTTAATAGGTGTGTAGTGGTATCTCATCATGACTTTAAATTAAATTTCCCTAGTGACTAATGACATTGAGCATATTTTCATGTGTTTATCTGCAATCCATAAGTCTTCTTTGCTCTTATGTCTGCTGAAATATTTGGTCCACTTTTTATTTAATTGTGTTACTTGTATTTGTATGATTGACCTGTAAGAGTTCTTTGTATATTCCAGTTGCAAGTCTTTTGTCAGATATGTGTTATTCAACTATTTTCACCAAGTCTGTGTCTTCCCTTTTCATTTTCATAACAATAACTTTTGAAAAGCAAAGATTTTTAATTTGGAGGGAATGCAATTTATTATATTTTAATGGGTTGAAATTTGAATGCTGTATCCAACAACTCTTTGCTTAACCCAAGTTCACAAAGATTTTTCCTGTGCTTTCTTCTATAATTTTTATAATTTTAAGTTTTACATTTAAGTCTATGACCCATTTTGAGTAAATTTCTCTAAGATGTGGGTCAAGATTCATTTTCTTTGCATATAGATGCCCAATGGTTCTAGCACCATTTCTTCAAAAACTATTCTTTTTTCATTGAATTGCCTTTGCATCCTTGTTGAAAATTAATTAACCTTATTCATGTGCATTTATATCTGAACTTTATATTCTTTTTAAGTTGATCTTTATTTTTATCTTTTTATCAATATCATGCCATCTCCATTACCGTAGCTTTACAGTCCATTTTTAAATCAAGTAATGAGTCATCCAACTTTGTTTTCTTTTTCAAAATTATTTGGCTTTTCTAATCCTTCACATGTCTATAAAAATTTTAGAATCAGTTTGTTAATTTCTACAAAAAGAAGCCTTCTGAAATTTTGATTGGGATTTTATGGAACCTATACACCAATTTGATAATAATTGAAATCTTGATGTTATTTAATCCATGAATATAAAACATCTCTCCATTTATTTGTCTTTTTAAATTTATTTCATTAATATATTTTCATTTTCAACATAAAAATCTTGCACATAATTTGTTAGGTTTATATCTAAATATTTGAGATTTTTAAAATAAATAATAAACAATATAATAATAAATAATGTAAATGCCACTTTTCAATTTTAATTTCAAATTGATTTTTTTTATGTTGACCTTGTGTTCTTTGATCATACTAAACCAATCACTAATTTCATTAGTTTTTTTATGTTCTTTGGGATTGTCCACATAGATGACCATGCACCTGTGAGTAGATACTGGTTAATTACTTTCTTTACAATATTTGTGCTTTTTTTAATCTTACCTTATTGCCCTAGTTTGGACCTTTATTAGGACACTGAATAAGAGGTGAGAATGGACACTCTTGCTGTGTCAGTCTTAGAGGAAACACATTTGATCTTTCACCATTAAGTAAGATTTCAATTGTAGGTTTTTTATAAATGCTTTTTATCACCTTGAGGAAATTCCTTTATGTTCCCAGTTTTCTAAGAGATTTTACCATGAATGGATGTTTAATTTTGTCAAAATTTTTTTCTGCATTTATTGAGATGATCATATGGTTTGAATTCTTTAGTTTGATGGTATGGTGAACAACAGTGATTGATTTTCAAATGTTGAACAGGCCTTGCATTCTTAGGGTCAACCAACATATTCATGATGTATTATCTTTTCTGTATATTGCTGGATTTGATTTGTCAATATTTTATTGAAGATTTTTACATCTATGTTCATAGGAGATATTCGTTTATAGTTTTCTTTTTTGCAATGTCTTTGTCTGGTTTGCATATGGAGATGATATTCCCCTCATAAATCAATTAGGAAATGTTCCTTCTTCTTCTATTTTTGTGGAAGAGTTTGTGTATCATTGATATTATTTCCTTATTGTTAAACTGTAGAATTCTCCAATGAAGCCATGTGGCCCAGAAGTTCTCTTGCTGGAATTTTTAAATTGCAAATTCAATTTCTTTAAAAGATTTGTGACTACACTTTATTTGCTCTTTCTTGAATGAGATTGGTAGTTTATTTCTTTAAAATAATTTGTCCATTTAATCTAAGTTGGCAAATTCTTAAGCATAAAGTTGTTTGTAATATTTCTTTATTATCATCTTAATGTCTACAGAGTCTATAACGATTTTCCCTCCTTTATTTCTGATATTGGTAATTTGTGGCTTTTCTCTTTTTTCCCTGATCAGTCTAGCTAGAGGGTTATCAAGGATCCAGGTTTTTATTTCATTGATTGTCTCTATTGCTTTTCTGTTTTCAATTTAATTGAGTTCAGCTCTCATCTTTATTACTTCCTTTCTTTTGCTTGTTTTGGCTTTAATTTGCTCTTCTTGTTCTGCTTTCTTAGGATGAAGCAGGCAGCTCTGTTTGGTAAGACTAGAAAAGAGTGAATATGTCACATGTCCCCATGTGGCTGACAAAAGATTTTCCTGCCATTTAAGCGAGGTTGAGGATTTAACGAGGAAAAGATTTTAGAAGAGTGCTGAATTCAAAGAGCAGGTTGTATTACTGTTCCTCTTACTTTTATTATTACTTTGTATTTGAAACTTTTGGATTCTCTTTTTTTATGGTTGAAATAATACAAATCATCTTACACTCTTGCTTTTTTTTCCATCTCTCTAACTCCACAATATCAGATGAGCTTCCTAATTTCTCATGAATTTAACAACTTACCTGATGTCTTTCCTGCCCATTCTATAATAGATTTTCTATCTGATCTGTAATCTCAACTCAATGTATACTTCTATGATAATTTCTTTATCCTTGAAATTATATATAATAACGTAAACTACTACTGCTAACACTGCAACAACATATTCGTATATATTTGACATTTTTAAATTCTCTCTTTTTTCCAGAGTATTTGATGGGAGCTTTTCATCTGCACTTTAGATCTATCTTAAAGTGGAGAAATTATAGTGTATAACTTTGTATTTTTAACTTTATTTGAATGTATTCCATACAGTTAGTTTCTCACCCACGGATCTACAGTCTCTATTTTCCAACTCCAAAACTCTCTTCTATCGTTGTTTTCGGTACGTTAGTATCTAAAGTGTGGGTCACTGTTTCAATGTTCTGCAACACAGAGTCCACTCTTCGCTACGCCTATTAAGTTATTTTAATTTCACTGTTGAATTTAACCCCTTTTCAGACTCTTCTTTCTCACACAGTTCTTCTGTGGTCCTAGCATTCACTTCAGCTTTACTCTTGGTCTGCTATTTTATTATTCATGGAGCCAATATTGGTTTCTCTGTATTTTCTAGTTCTTGCTGTTTTCAGTTGCGTCTTTCATTCTTAAAAAAAAAAAATCCTTCTTCTGAAATATTTAAATTAAAAAAGAAATGCATGTTTGTTGTACAGGTGAGATAACACAAGTAAGTATAAAGGAAAAACTAATTTTAATTTTCATACCCATCTAAGGTAAATCAGATTAACAATTTGGTATGTCTGTGGCAGATTGTATTTCTCCCTCAAGTGACCACAGTAATGTAGCTGGTCCCATATGTTCTTCCAGAACGTTGCTCCTCTTCATAAGAGATGGTTTCTATTTTATTCTCTTCTTCAACTCAGCGGGTGTTTGTGATTGCTCCAATTAATAGCATGGGGCAGAAGTAATGCAACTTGACCTCCAAGGATAGGTCATGAGGAAATATGGTTTCCACATAGTCCTCTCTCTCTCTCTCTCCCTCTCTCTCTTTCAATCTCTCTCTCTCTTCTCTGTCTTAGGAACCAAAGAGAAAAAGTAACGTAGAGAAAAAGTAAAGTGTGAGAACCCTAGCCAATAGCCAGAAACCAGCCTGAACCTCCAGACTAGTAAATAAATGAGACTTCAGATGACTCTGGACCCCAGCCTTCAAGTCTGCAGCTGAGATTCCTATCATCATAGAACAGGGATAAGCCCTTCTGCTCTACCATGTCTGAATTCCTCAATCTGTAAATCTCTGAGTGTAATAAATGGTTCATTTTATGTCACTATTTTGGGGATGATTTGAGGAAGAGAGAGATTTATTTTATTTTAGTTTTTTTATTATCTTTTAAATAAAGTCATACTGATCACATCACTCTATGGTTTAAGTTTTTTTTCTGAACAAAACATCAAAGGGCAGTTATATGGATGCAGTTCCAAATTTGAAGACTCCAGGGGGCACCATTTTCACAATCTCTCTACATGACTATCATGTGACTAGTGACCCCTACAGGGCATAACTTGATAACTGACAATTAATCACTGGGGACATTTTTTTCTTCTTTACTTTTTTCCATGCCCATATAGTGTATGCAAATATGCATGTGCCATTGTCCATTTTATAAAAACAAGATCATACTTTGCACATGACTTTTATTTTTCATTGTACTTTCATTCCCTAGTATAGTGCTGGAACATGTTACATCTTTAATACATAATTTCATACTTAACTTATAAGGACACAAACACACAAATTATTGTTACTGAAGGCATTATTAGAGAAAATTTATTTGGAAAGAGAAATACAACTCTGATATTTGCAATTGTAGAGATTTCTGAAATAGCAAAGATAAACCCATAACAAGAATAATAGAAATACAGCTGATAGAATTCATGCCAGTGGGGTCAAAGATATTATGAAACTTCCAAAATGAACTCTGTATGACAAGAGTACATCAAACCAAGGAGCAAGTGCCAGCCACATGGAAAAGTCCCTCTGATACAAATTTTATGGTTCCAGCAAGGGGAGGTGACCATCAATTCCTGCCCAGGACAGAGAACAGAAAAGCAAAACTAGAATAAGGAACCAGAATGAGAACCACTAATTATTCCAGCCTCATCAACCATGGAATAAGTCATGATCATCATGTCCATGTATTGACATGTTTATTATCACCATAATTATGCCTATTACTTGAGGGTAGACCGGGTACAAGGAGTCAAGGAAAATATAATTATGTTTATGTATCTCTTCACATTATTTTCTTTCTCCTTTCTGATGGGGTACAGAAGAATCGGTGCCTCTGTTGTGGCAATGTTCTTGCCAACAGAAGCATGAAGCCAAGTTAGCTAAGAAAATTCCTCATATCTGTGCATCCTACACAGCTATTCGATGGTTTATATCATTTTGTGAGGAACAAAGTCAGGTTGAAATGATTAACAAGTTACAAAAACCTCAATTTTCTCTATTCTCAAATCATTTTATGAAATGTCCTAAAAAGCTGCTTGTCCCACAGCTGAACAGCATAAACCAGACATAATTAAACAATTGTTTGTGTAGACTTATGTTTTGGAAAAGTTAAGTGGTTTTGTGTTTGAGAGCAAAGAAGGGAAATGTAGGTATCAAAAATGGTGAACTGTACTCTGCTCCTGTCACTTTCTATCTTTTCATTCAACTACATTCTCCATTGCACTTTCACCACCTGACATCATATTACATTTGGTTTTCCATTCTTTCTTCCCTCAACAGAATATATGCTCCATGAGGCTAATCAAAATGTGCATTTTCTTTTTCATAATTACCTTCCCAGTATCTAGAATCTATTAGATACTCTCCAAATAGTTCTTAAATAAATAAATGAGAGGAGGAAGAAAACAGTTCCTCTGTCAATTGATGAAATGAGCTCTGGTATCACTGACATCTGTGCTACTTCCTTGTATCAAGTCACAGAACAAATGACAGTGATGTCATTTCCCTCCAGGTTATGACTGAGAGAAAATACTAGTATGTTTAGTGGACCAACTCCTGCTTTTCATTTGTTAAAGAAACTCAAATGGCATCAAAGACAAATTTTTATATTTTGAAAAGTTAAAATCTATTACTATCTTATAAACTAAGACAAGTTATATTGCCAGCCAAAATATCAAGTTAATGAAAAAGCAAGCTACTCAAAGCCCAGATGGAGAACCAAAGGTGTGCCATAACACCTAGTTGTGTTGCTTTGACAAGGAAAGATGCCTCGTATCTCAGAGAAATTCTGTCTTCTTCATTCACATGTGTTGTTTACAAGGACTCTGCCCCAAATCCGCAAAGCAGTGCTTTTAATGTTATATGAATAGTTAACTTCATCAAAGCTAGGACTTTAAATCACCACATTTTGAAGACATTATACTGAGAAAATGAAACACCCCAGAGGATGTCTTCAAGTGTTTGGTTGAAATTCTAAGCAATAAGAAGAACAAGAAAGAAAACTGATTTTATGAACTATTGAACAGGCAAGATCCCATTCATGAACTGGTAAACTTGAAGTATTTCTGAATGTATGAGTAAGACAAACACTTTGATTCAGAGGCCCTGCAGTCTTATTAGGTTCAAACTTTTGGACTAGGTGAAAATTTGGAAGAAGTTTGGAGGCAGATAACTATGTGAGCTCTTCAGGGCTCAGAGAAATCTTACTAAAGGCTCTGCTTAAAAATGAAAAGGTCTGGTCATTTTTCTGGTGGTGGAAATCTTTAGCCTCTTTGAAACTTTGAAGAACTATTTTCTAAATTTGTTTCCTTGTAGAAGACTTTGTTCAATTGAAATGTGAATCTGTATTAAAGGCACAAACACCACCGAAGGTAAAATCATTGAGTTGAGGACAAAGAAAATAATATGGCATAACTTCAACTCCAGAGTCTTGGAAAATTCAAACATTTCTTGAGTTAGCCTCCTGTTTTCTGGCCAAAATCTTATAATGTTCATAATTTGCTAAAATAAGACTTTAAGAATGTATCTATTTGTTGCCATCAAAAAGAAAATTTGAAATTGTGTAGGGGACAAAGAGAATGCCAATAGTTCTTTTTAAAACATCTTTACAATTTCAGATTCTTATCTCATCCAAACATGAGCATTATTCTTATTTATTTAGATTTAACTTTATGCAGAAGTAAATTTTGTTTATTCTTTTCTTTGCACAATTTATATTTAACTCCTTTGTTTTATTCAGGAAGATTGTATCATATTTTCTCCTGAAAAAGTGAGAGCTAATTTATATAATTTTATTTTTCTCACTTAAGGACTCAAAATACTACTACTCAAGTGAGTTGAGAATAGAAACATCCTGCATTTTCTTGTAGTTTCCATACATATGTATATATAATAAGTTGATCATAGCTTATTGCAAAATATGAGCTCAGTTCTTGGCCAGATCTTTGTTTTCATATTTCTACAAAGAGCTAAGCATAAAGGTTCTCTTTAGATATTGTTAAGGAAATGTACTTCATCCAGATGAAACGAATATTCAATTTAGTGATAATCCTGATGCCAAACATTGCATATGTTAGACACAGTGAAGAAAGATTCAGTGACAAATGTTATTGTAATTTCTATGTACCATCCCATGCACAGTGAAGCTTGGAACCACTGTTTGATGACTCAGATGCACTCACTAAGTTACTGCTGTTTCGGGCATTGTTTTAGACCAGGTATTTAAGAACCTCTGTCTGACATTCTCGTCATGAGCTTGGCTGTCCCTCTGCATTTGTAACAGACAATGGATGGGCTATCATCATCCAGTCACGTGCTGAAAATGGGCAGACGAGTAGCAGACGACACACCACTGTGATTGTCTTCTTCCCACTCAGGCATTTTCACATTTCCTGGTTCTTTTCAGTTTCAGATCCATGCTAAGGACTGAAGGTACCAGCAATCTTTCTTCTTTGCACCATCAGAGATCAGTACTACTTCTGAGATACCCAAAGAAGCAGTACATAATGCATTTATGTTGAAAACAAGTGAAAATGTAGGCGATAAAAAGGTATTAAAGAGCAGAAGAGAGAGAATATGTGTTTATTTGGTACCTGGCTGAAAGCACAGCTGAGTTAGAAGGCTAGAAAGAAGAAGAAACTGGACGGCATTCATCATTAAAAAATGAGTTGTTTTTAAGGCTGCACTCAGCAGGGAAAACAAAAACTACACATTTAGGTCACTCTTGAGGGATCTCAGAGATTGTTTCAGGCTTAATGCTTCTACCTCTAAGTCAACATTATATTCAATTAATCTGCCCTTGTCTAGAAGTAGAGGGAGATCTGAAAGACTCATTCTTTCCTACTTGTGAGGAACTTTCTCCTTGGAGAATGAGGCACACAAATTGCAAGATTAAACCTTTTTTTTTTGGCTCTGAAACCTAAGTTAATATAGCAAGACCTGGCAATGTCTTACAGGGGAAAATGGGTGGAGTGAGATCAGGAAACATAAATTATAGTGACTGAAATGAGCATTCACAGCTGATCCACAGGGCTGGGTGAAATTTTTGACATATCAGAGAAAGAGTGTTTTCTGGTGAATTCAACCCTAGTATGGTCTAGGAAAAGAATAACAAGAGTGAGATCGGTAAAAATATTGACAATTCCAAACACTACTGGCCTTGGAAGTCATTGTCAGAAGTCCCCAGTGTCCCAGACGACTTCATTTTCTCTGTACTTCGACCACCACAGGTAAGTGCTTCTGTTAAAGGGTGCATGTGAGTCCAGATATTGACCTTTCCAAGTGGGAAACCGAAAGGGAAATTTTTGCTAGGGTTTTGTAGCCATTATCTGCATCTAAATGTTCCAAAAATTATGACCTTCAATGAATCACATATGTGGTTGCCACATGATGTCAGATGTTCATGATTTTCAGGTTTTTGTGGCAGCAGGAAACAGAAGAATTCTGCGGAGGGTCTTGACTGTTTCATTCAAAATAATAAAAGGAAAAGAAGCGAATTCTATTGTTCCGTGCTTCTACTCCCAAAGGCAATTTTCCATTTTGCAAATGTACCAATCCCTTAACTGGTCACTTTCTATGTTTATTTGTGATGAATTTCCTCTTACAGTCAAAACTAGAGTTCCAGATAATTGAAATGATTCTGCTTTCTAGATCTCTAAATCCTCTATACCTGACACTCAATGAATGTTAATTCCCTTTCTCATTAGTAGCTGATAGAGAGGTTTTTAAGTAGAGGGAGCTGGAAATTATGATCAAGTCCCTCCAGGGCAGATTGGAGACTGGGTGGGCCATGTACTCACAAAGTGATGTGAAGATCTACAACGTAAGGTTTTAGCACCCACAGTAAGATATGTAGCATCAAGACTGTGAGCTTTTATTCAAAAATTCAAAAACTGAATAACACTCAAATGTTTGCCAAATTGCTAACATACTTCTCCAAATGTAACAAAAAAATAGGAATATGGTAGATAATAGAATATCTGTGCCTGAAATCCACATTTCTTATGTAAAATAAATACATAGGAAACTCGTATCTGTAGTTGCCATGGAGAAAAATTCCAGAAAGTTAAAATAGATTATTATTTAACAAGTTAGGAGGCTTGAAAGGAGGAGAAGTTGGGTTTTTTTTTTCAATGAAACTGAGTAAAAACAAAGACCACACCCTTGTGATTATGTGACTAGTGGTAATAGGAGCAAATAAGTTGATAACGTTAATAAATCTCATTTGGAGCAAACTGGAACCGTTCTAATAGCTGAAACATCTGTCAAGAACTTCAATTTAAGCCTTTAAACAAAGATCTCAAAAGAGTAACTATTAATAGAGTCCTATCAGAAAGACAGCTGGCAGTTCCCCAAGGTTAGATAGTTGAGCTCAATTTATATAAAGGCGAGAAGAAAGTGTCTATGAGATCATAGTAGATAATTGGGTTTCCACACCTATTTTCACAAGATTAATGTGTGGAGACTGACCCCTTAACTACTTTCATTGTTTATTCGTATAGCCAAATCTAGGAATGGTCAGACATATTCTTAAGATATTTTGAAATATGTATTTTAATTATGTTTAAACGGGGGGGAAAATGACTTTATTTCTTGTACAAGCCATTTCACTATCACGCCCAAGCTTATTATGTGTGTTTGTTTCTGTGATTTTTTTTAGTATATTTATTTTTGTTGTTTTATTTTTCTGTTTAGTTATCCCAAATGAGCAACTTGAAGACTGTTTATCTTTTCCCACAGATTGTACAAATACAGTTTGTTCTTATTGATTTTCAACGATCAATTGAGGGGGTTTTTAAAAGTTCTCTAATCTGCATCATGGAGGCCACTCTCTGGGCTCACAGTAATTTACTGCTGTGGGCGACCTCAGATAAGGCTCTCTTGGGGGTTAAGAGGAGGGTAAAATGTTCTCTTTTGACAGACTACAGAACACTCACCCTATGGATACCTGAACTCTCATGAACTCGGTGGAAACGGGGACACACGTGACTATTCTCTTCATAGTGAGTCTCTCCTCACTACACAGCAAAGCGCATCCATGCACAGTGAGTTTATTTCTTTTGATTTTTTAAGAGTTAGTAGAGTTAGTAAAATATTCCAAGAGATTGTGGAGCACTTGAATTGAGGCACTTGAAAAAAAAGCCAAATATATTAAATTTATAAAATATAAATTAACATATTTAAACTACACTACACTGAAAACACATTTGACACAACAGTAATTGTTGAGGTCAGAAGGCCCTCCAATGATATCTTGAAAGAGTTGATGTAAAACATCTCTCAATATAGACTTGTGTACTCAGTGAGTTAGGGCAAAATAAAGACATGTTTAAATAAAGAACATATCTAAGTCATACAGTACTTCAGAAGGAATTACTAAAGGATGAATTTTGAGTAATTCAAACCAAAATAGAAGAGGAAGAATATGAAAAAAAAGATAAAGAAACTAAGATTTTTTTTTTTTTTGTAAATCCAAGTGAATATTATTTGGGGGAAAAACACAATGATAATATTAAGTTATTTCTCAAAAATTTTTTTAAAGGTGAAAATAAAATACTACACGACAATGGCATGAAAAACAAGGAATGTGTTCAGAGTTACATCTTTCTATGTACCTTTTATCAATGATCAGTTAGGAAGAGGTTTACTATATTCATACGTTATGTTGATTGACTTTAGACATAGTCACACGTATGTTAAAAATTTAAGATTACTTAAAATATAAATAATTTATAGTTTCAAACTTGTGTTTGGAGAAAATAAATAAATAGATGACAGATAGATTCAACAGATACAGAAAAGCAGAAAAAAAGAAGCAAAAAACAATAGAGTATAGATAAGATGGTAGAAAGCTGTATCTGTGTAACTGAAAATGTGGGTGTTCTGCCCACATCCTCACAGATCCCTTTATTATTTTCACCCCTGCAGTCTGCAACCTTATCTCTCCATTTATGCCAGCTGTCCACTCCTCACTAAAGGCAGCCCTTGACCTATGAAGAATAGGTGCGTTAATACGAAAAGAGCCAACTCTGTCCTCCTGATGAGGAGCTGAGCTGAGCTGTGCCTCCCCTCTCTCCAGATGTCCTCGAAAGGATTGAGCTAAACCTACCTTCCTTCCAACACTTGCTGTACCTCCTTCCCTTCCAGGGTCTGCTCCCAAGGACCCAACCTAAGACAATTACGAATAGCAATAAATTTAATGGACTGAATTTCCTGTTAAAACATGAGGACTTCCCAATTAGATCAAAAAATTAAAAATAGATAAATTAAACAAAGCCAAAATCCCTCCCCAAGCCCTGATCTTACATCAGGCAAGTACTAATCAAAAGGAAGTTGGTGAAATCTATGTTAAGAGATGACAAAATAGACTTTAAGCAACACAGACATCATGGTAGATGAAGAATATTACATCATGATACAAGATTCATTTCACTTAAAAGATATAGCATTCCTTGATCTGTACACACATAACAAAAATTATAAGAGGCAGAACTTTAAAAAAATTACAAGAAAAAAATAGATAAATTCACAATCATAGTGTAATTTTAACATAACTTTCTTAGAAAGTGATAAGCCAAATAGACTAAAACAATAGTATATGTAGAAATTCTGAATAACACACTTAACATTCATGTCATAATGGAATATAGAGTGTCCTGTATGCAATATTTAGAGAATAAACTTATTTTTAAAGCACACATAGAGAATTTACAAAAATTAAACACACTATCTTTTGCAATTATCAAGACGTCTATATTCTTCCTACCATATTCTCTGACCCTGACTCTATGAAACAACTACAAATTAATACTGAAAAAAGAACTAAAACATCCATATTTTGTTAATATAAAAAAACACTTTTCTGAATTAGCAGTGTATCAAAGACAAACGAATAATGGAATATTGAAAACTAGAAAAATGTGATTTCAACTATAACTTAGCTGCTGTAAATATTATTTTATTTCATAGCCACAGAAGTTGAAAATTAAAGATATGCTTCAGTGTTTGTGGATGAAATGCTATGTAAATGACAAAACCAGACATTAAAGTCAAAACTTTTGATTCCAGAAACTGTTCTTTTTAAGAACAGTTTCTGGAAGTCTGCACATAAAACATGTGTAAGTCTGCACATAAAACAACTAGGATAGTCAATGATGCTAATAAATACTCCATTTTTATAATGAAGTTAATTCTTGGAAACAGTGTACCTGCTTGGACTGTCCTGAGATTTTCTTGGCTCGTCATCGCAAATATGTGGGCCTAAAATAACCTAACTCATCTTTGAGCTACTAGGAGACTCTTAATGTTTATGGTGGAGAAGGGTGGATAATAAAGACTGGATATTGTGTTAATTAATGTTTATGTTTGTGAAGAGTAGCAATCAGCATCCCAGATAAACCATATTGCTTGGTAAGATTCCTTATTAAATACAAATGTGACTGATTCTGTGTAAATGTGGTTGAATTTAGAGTTCAAAGATATTTTGTAATATCCACACACTTCTCTTCTACATGTACTTCCTCGGTGATCTTGCTCGTTCTTTTGGCTTTAAATGTACCTCTACACCAAGGAAGCCCCCTTCCGTCTGCTAAAATCTCTCTCCTGAAGTCTAGACACCCCACTGCCCACTCCTCACTCCTGTTTGTTTGGATGTCTTACAGACATTTCATAAGAGCACGTCCAAATCTGCACTCCCAAGTGCGCCCCCATACCCCCTGCCCCCATACCCCCTGCCCCCATACCCCCTGCTCAGACCTATTTTATGGTCCCTCTTTCTGTAGATGGCAATTCTGATTTTGAGGCTGCTCAGACCAGGAAGCCTGAGGGCACCCTCCACTCTTCTCTTTTCCTTGGATCCCATAACTAATGGGTGAGGGAGTCTTGTTGGCTCAACAACCTGTTATCAGCAGAATCTGACCCCTTTCACCATCCCAGAGCTCTCTCCCAGGTGTGAGCCATGACCACGTGCATCTGAGTGTCTCCAATAGCTCTCCAACTGGCCTGCCTGCCTCCAGGCTTGACCCATCAGCAGCCAAGCTCTCCATTTCACTCAGTGGACATGAAAATCCTTAAAATGGACCCCAGTGTGCTACAAAAACACCTTCAGTGCAGCCTACCATCCTGACTCCTCTCCTTACGCTTTCTCCTTCTTGCAGTCAGTGCCCCACACTGGCCCCTAGCTGACCTTGACCTCACCTCACATGACCCCACCCCAGGTCTTTGCCATGTCATCTTTTCCTGGGACACTCTACCCCCGTTATCTGCATGGCGGACTCTTTCACCTCCTTGAAGACTGGCTCAAATCTCTCCCTCGCAAACGCACCTGCCCTAATGACACTAACTTACGTTGCAACCTGGCCCCTCCTCCCCAGGCCCTCCTGGGCACCCTGACTCGGCTCTCTTTATTCTTTTTCTTCCTCTCACTTATCACGTTCTGACAAGTGATAAGATTGACTTAGTCATCTTGCCAACGTTTCTCTTCTGAAAGATGGAAGTCATTATTTGGTCTTAAAAATATACATATTTGCATAAATATACGTTTCTAATACTGGCCGAGACCCTACACCAGATTTTAGCTGGAACCAAATGACTCTTCACATATAAACTGCAATCTTTATAATCAATGTAATTGATGTCGTCTCAGTGTCCTGAATCTGTGACAGAGCCCGCCTCACTCACGTGGAAACAGATCTGATGTAATGGCAATACATGATTTCTGCTTTGATTCAGTGCAACGATCAATGTAATGGTATACTTAAAATTGTCGTTGTAATTTCATTAATAAAAGATTTCACAATAATATCCTTTTTAGACTAAGTTAATAGAAACAATTTTTTAAATCTAATTCCACAATAAAACTTTAATAGAACATATCCTACAAATATATTAATTCACACAGCCTTTGTTTAAGCAAAGGAATATCTAGACAGGCTTTTTCACGAAGCAATTATTAAATGTAGTAATTTAATTACTGAAGCCTCTTGGAAGGAATGGCATTAATGGACCAAATGCCATATCAGTAGATACAATGTGGGATGTGGTATACACAGATTGAATCACAATAGGAGCTTAGAGAGGAGGAGAAGGAGACAGCTATATATCTTCTGTGCTTCTTTTTAAATATCTATTTTTCATTTCAGAGTTTCTCATTCCCTTAGGTGCAGTATGAACTTAAAAGCAACCTAGATTCTTCACAGGACTTTTAGAGTATATGATAGATCAATAATTTGTTGGTTTGTTTATGAAATATGCCAACTTACTAGGACAGAGTCATTTTTAAGAGGAAGCCAAGATCGATATATATGTGCATAGATTTATGGGTGTTTTTGTTACAATCAGAATAAGTCTGTTTAAAGGACTCGAAACGGCAAGTCTGGCTGTTTTCAGTGTGATCTATTGGCTCACGGGTGCCACTTTAATTCCAGAGACTAAAAATATCACGTCTGTGACTTTTATTCTGATAAAGTCTCCTTGAATATAATTAATTTTAACAGCCAGGATTTAAAATTGCAGACAAATAGCAATCCAGCTGTAGCTTAACAGCATAATCTCTAGGCTTCACTCCCTTTCTCGGGAATGTCAAATATTTGTTCACGCCAATGAATTTTAGAGTTACGTCCTTCTGAATTTTCATACTGCATTTTTCCCTTCAGAGAAGTAAAGAGAGGAAATTGAGCCTTATGGCCTTAAATATGTGTTATGCCTTAAATATCAAACCATAAATTTGTTACCTTATGACCCAGTATTTACACCTTTCTTTGTGTACTTGGTTGGATGGAGTCAGCTGTATTCCTCTGAGAATATGGTTTGGACAAAGGAAGAAGACACAAGTGGATGTCTTCCTTCTGTTTACTAATTTCAGTGATACTTTCATTATGTGGATCAGCTTAACTCAACAAGTTGATCCCCCGACATTGTAGAATTAGGTCAACCACACTGTCTGGTGTCAGGCAGTCAACTATGTTGAAAGAGTAGGGCAAGAAACATTTTGATATGACAGCTGCATTTTCAATAACCTCCTACTGATATAAGGGAAACTGGGGGGTTGGTTGAGGGACAGGTTAATACCCCCAACCTACAGGATGGGGGACATAGTGGTGACCACCACATTATCAGCTAGTCTTAGGCATTTTCATTATGGACTCCTAACTGTGGGTCTGTTTAAAAGGCAAATACAATTTAGCTCCTCTCACACATTCCTATGCTCAATTCCTTGTAGACTGCCCAGCACTAAGGTAAACACAGCTTCACTGCACTTTTCAAGTGTTAATCATGAATCAAAGAAGAAAGATTGTTGTCTTTAAGGACTAAAAACTATTATGATTAATTAAAATTGTGAATACATATGGGGAATATGCAATTGAGGTCATTTTAGCCATAATTATGCTAAATAAGCAATTAAATTTTTTCTTTTCTTTCTTTTTATTCCTATGGATTTGATAAAATGCTGTTTTTGCTGATTAGACCAGTGTCTTTGGCCGCCGGTGAACAGATGTGTTCCCTCTTTTGGATATGTGAGGAAAGGTGTTCAGTCTCCCCTCCCTGGATGCTGGCCTGAGCCCCCGTGCCCTCTGGGTCAGAGCGTGAGCTCTAGAATGAGGAACCCATATGCCTGCACTTGTTCCTCCAAGAGCAAGCCGAGCAAAGCAGCAAACACACATCTAATATCTGTTAATCTAAGGTGTAAACATACAGCAGTCATTAGTGAGCAAATTCAACTAGCTATGTACATTAAAAAACAGTGTATTTCACGCTTCCTCCTAATGTGATCCCACCCCCACTATCCCTCTGCATCCCTTAACACTTCCAACCTCACTGCAGTGACAAAACCCTCCTCTCGTTCCCTCCTATCTCACCAGCTCCCCATCCCTCACATCATTGCCCTAATCAAGAGCACCTTTCTAACATCCTCCTACCTTCATGCCTGTCCCCTTGATCACTCAGTTACCCAGATTTACTGGGCACTTGCAACACAGATTTTAGTGCAAAGTGTCATGAGATATATTCTGTCTTGCTTCATCCATTAAATAGTGTATGAATCCTCCCCTAGATTGAAAATCCTTTAAAGGAAGAGTTCTATCCTGAGGGTTAAGTTCCAGAGGCAAGAACTTAAAAAGAACCAATTGATGGCTTTGTTAAGAAACACTGCTGGATGGGTCAGAAAAAACAACCCTTTGGGGAAAAGGAAGATTACACTATAAGTTATACCAGGGAGATTATGGAGATTTTTCTGTTTGGGAGAAGAGGAGGGAGGAATAGATGGAGTGAAAGGAAAAAAGGAGAGAAAAAGGAATATCAGAAAAAAAGTAACGCGTGCTTCACAAGTGATTTATAGGTATGTAATCCTTATGCTAATGAAGATTCAATGATAAGCAAATTTCTAAAGACCCTGTTAAATAAGCCAGGGTGTGAGTGTATGCCATTACTGTAAGGTTTCCCTCCAGGTTGCTCTTCGTAAGGAAATTCTCACTAACTTGAGTGTCTTCCTCAGGCTGAAGCTCAGCTCCACTCTCTCTTTGGGGAGAAAACACAACTTGAGTGGAAGTCACGAAAATTTAATCCGCCAATGTCTAGGGCCAAATTAGGAATGAAATTGACATGTTCAACCCAAAACTAAATATCCTTTGTACAGGCTGACTGTGGGGGATGAATCGGAGTGTGGTGGATTTCTAGGTAGGCTACCAGTAGAGGACGTGCTTGGAATTATCTCGGTGAGACATTATAATCAATGGAAATAAAAAGGAAGAGACTTCATCACTTCAACTCTCTGAAGCTCTGGACTGTGATTAAACGATAAATGGCCAATGATGGAAAAGTCTGCATGCTGGAGGAGGCAGGCAGAAATCTCCTCGCTATTTATAACCAGAGATCTCCTTCACTAATGGGGATTTGGAGGAGGGTAGACAACAGAGCAGGATCAATTAGCCCCTCTTATTTTCATACCTTCTAGAATATTAATGATGTTTTCATCACTTTGCTGATGTTCACCTATGTTCTTCTCGGTGGATTTGGCTATAGAGAAAACATTTCAGAATCCTCAGTATTAGACCTGCGATAAATATCTTCCTCAGGAGACACCTGGTTCTGAGCACCTCACTGCTGGCTTAGAAAAAATAACTTTCTAAATGCATCTGCACTTTTCTTTATTTAAAAAGGATACTGAACTTTTTATGTTTATTTTGGTGCTCTCTATTTTTTCCCCACAATAAATGAAGACTCAATATCTCTGTCCTAGAAAAAAATAAATCACTAATTGAATCACCTTTGATTTACTTGCTTGAACGCTTCATGCTTCGTGCACTGAAAACATTTTTGCAAGGGCTGCTCTATTCTTAGGGACAAATTGATTCACAAGTAGAATTTGGTGGAAAAACGCAGGGGGAGGGAATGAGCCAGAGGGAAATTGGAGTAAAAGATAAGAGAATCAGCAAATTAGAAGAAAGCCAAAAATTACCCCGGTATAGACACACCTTAATTAACAGAATCAATGTCTTCCAGGTAAGTATACTAGAGACCTTCATGATTTTCGTTATAAAACCAAAGATCCATTTGGAAAAATGGGGTCCCTATAATATGTAATAAAGGGCTCACTTAGGAATTTTTCATGAAAATGTTAACATCTTTCATTGGCCAGTATATTTTCCTCTCCATCCTATTACCATCTGTTAGGTATCGCTTGCCAAGACCGTTGACACTGATTTATAACTTTTCTCACTCTCTTCATCACAGTCATCCACCTCAATCCCAAGCCCATTTCTTGATCCACCTCATTATCAGAGTGATTTCCTTGATAAAAGACTGAATTATGCTATTGTTCCTATTTTAAAAACTAAGTAAATTTAAATATCAACATCACCAAGAATCTGTGATCGAGCATAAAGTCCATAATGTCCTTTACAGCATGATATGTTCCCTGAAGCTAAGTAATTGTGCCTTTTTTTTTTTCCTTTGCAGCACCATGCCCAGAAAATAAGTATTTGCTGAATGAATGAACTCCCTAGCAGGGCAGGAAGACCTTTACCACCTGTGTCTAATCTACTTTAACTGCCCTACTTTCTGCTCCTTTTAGCTTCAGTCAGTCATAGATCTTTCCCAGAGCATCTACCATATACCGTACACATTTCTAGAGAGAAATACCTAGTAGGAATTCAGATAAAATAATGATTAATCCCCTGACCTCAAGGAAATCCCCAGCGAATGGGACAAACCTGAGGACAACTATGAGGAAGTGTGATAAGTGCCAGGAGATGGCTCACCTAGACTGTCATGGAGAGACCCCGCAGATGCTGCAGGAGCCCTTATCTAGAGTTAAAGGAAGGTGCGCTGGCCTTAGTGTAGAGAACAGAGAAGGGAGCATTTGCATGGCAGGGGTGGACCTGAGGGCCAGGACACATGGGGGAATCTCAAGGGGAATTTTGAGTTGTGATTTGGGTAATGGATAGGGATGAAGTTGCAGAGATAGATGGGACAGATCATTAAAGGCAGTCGTAGGTCTTATTTAGGATCCCCACCAAAGTGGGGGGAGAGAGGAGCATAATGTTCACTTGAATGATTCAATTGAATTCAACAAATTGTCTCAGGTGAGACTATAAATGACTGGCAATTGTAAAGATCATCAGGGAATCCCGGCAGCCTCTCGAAGCTTGCTTTTCAGAAAGCCCAAACTTCAGTTACTATAATTCAGAGAGTCATCTACTTTGACTCAGACAACTTGTTGTCCCCATCTCAAGGAGAAATGTTTCATAAGATGTGTTTCATCAGCCTCCTCCTGCACCAGTCCACATATCAAGTACAAGCCCCTCCACCCACCCCTCTTCATGCGAACTCTGCCCAGCCCCCATCCAATCTCCCCACTCTGACCCCACTTCCCCATCCAATCAGCTGCCATCCAATCTCCCCACTCTGAGCCCATTTCCCCACCCAGTCAGCTCCCTCCAATCTGCTTCCTTCCACTCGGATCCCACCATATCCTACAACAAATGCATAAAGAGGAGGAAAGTGGAAAATGACTAAGCATATAATGCATATATGAGAAATGCAAGACATACTTAGGTCTAAAAAGATATGTATGCCAGCTTGTGAAAAGACCAAGTGATTGTGATTTTTAAAAGTCAGTGACAAAATGTTAAGATCAATGTGAATTCTGCAGGCAAACAAAGCCAAGATTAGACAAAACTATGATTTACTACCTCCACTTAGAGATGTTATGAGTACACAATGGCTTTTATAATTGTTGAGAATAGAAATAATTTATTAGATAATGTACAGGGTGGCTAATAGGAATCATTCAATTTTTAGGTAATTTGAGATTTGAGTGTAGACTGACACCTCAGTATTACAGTCCAATGGAGATTTTCTTCTGGTATTATTTTCTCATATCGAATGATCACTGTCCCCAAACAAAAATTGTGATGAGCATAAAATAGTGCGATTTAACAAATATGTATTAAGCAGCAGCTCTGTGATCTTCATCCTAATTCATGGTTTGCCTTTTGCAAAAGTCCTTTCACATCTCCAGATTTCGTTGTCCTCATAAGCATTTTATGTAACAAGCGAAAAAAAAAAATACTCATTACAAAGTGAATGAATTAATACATACATGAGATTTTTTTTTTTCAGTTTAATCTGGTTAGTGATTAAAACTTTCCAGAAATTAATCCTCAGATTCACTGGATTATAAATGTGTTTAGTAGGGTAAAAGAATGTATATCTATCTACCCAATCTTACTGAGTACACGACCGAAAAATGCCAGATTTAAGGGAACAATCCATTCTACTTTTGATGAGACATTAATGAGGCAATGTCTGGTTTTATTAAATATTATACATTATTCATAAACGATCCATTCTGGAAACTAAAATATAGACATTTTCATATTATAAGCATCAATACTACATGAGATTAGCCTGGGGGTCACCTAGAGGGACTTCAGGGACCAGCACACATCCCAGAACAATTTGTGAACAGTTGCTCTAAATGACACCCACTGGTGGATTTGGAATAGTTTCTCTTTGGAGGAAAAATATATCCATTTTTAAAATTTTATTTTTACAATATCCCTTTGTTCTTCTGGCCTATAAAATACACCTTTTCCTATCACGAAAGTGTTAAATAAAAATGATGATCTTAAGTTATCCAAAATAAACGTGATTTTACTCAGAATCTTATGGTGAAGAGCTGTGCAAAATTACTTTGACATAAGAATAAACCTTTTTCCTTCAACTTCCAACTAAAGGGAAATACATTTTAGATATGACTTTATTTCTTCTGAACATTGATAATGTCACGTCAAAAATACATTCACTACCCCATGAATTAAAAGACCTTACAAAACAACTCTAAATTACTGTAGGCACAGTCTGAGTGACAAAGAGAGATTTAAGTGCTATTATTCTTTGATTAATATTTTAAAAGTTATTTAGACAATTTTTATAACAGCCTGTACAAGAGAAATAACACTTAAAAGAATAAAATTATTTGAAGTTTGCACTACTGACCTAAGATTTTTTTTTATAGATAACTTTCAGTTATGTTTTTTAATAACAAATAAGAACTATTTTATTGTTCTAATTCATAGTTAGTATGTGATCTTAACTTCTCTCACTGTTACGGGTCAAATAGTCTTCCCCCAAATTCATATGTTGAAGTCCTGATTCCCAGTACCTCAGAATGTGACCTTGTTTGGAGATAGGGTCTTTACAGGGGTAATCAATTTAAAATGAGGTGGCCCTAAACCAATACAACTGGTGTCCTTTTAAAAAGGGGACATATAGAGACAGACTTGAACAGGGAGAATGCTGTGTGAAGATGGAAGAAGAGATTGGGGTGATGCATCTACAAGCCAAGGAATGCCAAGGATCTCCAGCAAACCCCCAGAAGCCAGGGGAGAGGCATGGAACAGATTCTCCCTCACAGCCTCAGAAGAAACCAGTCTTGCCAACACCTTGATCTTGGACTTCTGGCCTCCAGAACTGGGAGAGAATAATATTGTTTTTTTGTTTTTATTATTGTTTTTAATTTAAGCCACCCAGTATGTGGTATTTTGCTGTGGAAGCCCTAACAAACTAATATGCTCATTGTTAGCGTCATCTAACAGATGTCCATTTTCATCTCCTCATAGAACATCCATATTGCTCATCTTCTGGGATCTTTTCCTTTTTTTCGGAATAAAACAAGGAGGCATTCAGTTATATGCCAGTAGCCTTTTCCCCTCCACTCCCCCAAGTCTTCAGGAGAACCAGGATGGCAGCACCTGGTGAGTTTATCTTTACCACAAAGGAAGATGTTTGATAAATTGTTCATTGATTCATTAATGTTTAATAGTCAGTCACTGCTTGTTTCCTCCAAGCATGTCCCTCTCCAAAAAAGCCCTCAAAGGCAGCCACTCATGCTGACCACGTGGGGTGCCAACCTCTACTGGGGCCACTGTCCCCCTGAGGGTCCTTCCTCCAACGTTTGACCAACTACCTCCTCTCTCCACAAAGACAGTTGTTACTTGTGCTTTGAAGAGCCCTGTTTCCACATTCAGATCTCCAGGACAAACCAGCAGGGCAAAACATGGGTCTGGAGCCAGTGCCCGGGTTCCAATTTCAGCTGTACTCTGGGCAAGAGACCACCTTCTTTGTGCACCATTTTTACCCACTAATGAGACAGCTTTACTGTGCTGTGCTGAGAACCATCTGTAAAAACTTTAGACCAATTCCTGGCAAATGGCAAGTGCTTAATTATGTAATGTTTTTTGTTGGCTTTCATAGCACCATATGCAACCTTCTGTTTAAAACGCTCACCATGCCGTATTTCAATCTTTCATTTACTTGCCTACCTCGCCCACTATTTGCATCTTTATCTGTATAAAGATTCAGCTGGCTATAGCTAGTTATTGAGTGCTCCTTACAAACATTTTATAGCATTTAATCCTAAAATTTTAATACTTGCCATATAAATTCGACATTATACTTCCCTTTATATAGATGAGAAAACTAGACTTACAGAGATTAAGAATTACCCAAGTAGTATGATATTTCTAATGCCTCACCAACATCTGTGCACCTTCAATTTACAGACACACTAAGAAAAGAATTCAGTCAAAGAAAGTCCTGAAATCAAGGCAAACGACAATGAGGATGATGAGGTGACGATGACAGTGAGGGTTTCACTGGCCCACATGCGGGAGGCCCTTACTACCTGCCAAGTACTGTGCTCACATGAGCTTCATGAAATGGGACTAGTAAAGCCCTCTCATCCAGTTAACTCATTGGTTACTCAAAGGGTCGGTTAAGGCACGGAATTGTCAATGAGACTCACAGGCCGGGTGGGGAGCCAGTCAAGGCACACCAGGACAGCATTCAGAGTATTAAATACTAAAATACATCTGTGCCAGCTGGTAACTAGCCACGGCTGAGGCCCCTTGACACTCACTCAGTCCCTTCTATACTGCCCTCCTGCCTGGATCCCTGGAACCACCCCAATTCTAGCACCTAAAGGATTAATGCCTGCACAGCACTGTTGTTTATTTAACACCCCAGGATCCTGCCTCCCCGCCCCAGAGTGCTCTCACACCAAGTCTGGACAGAACCCATCTGAATGGTTATGCTGAGGTCCTACCCCCCAGTCGTTGAACACTACACCTGGGAAACCACATTTTGTTTTTAATTAAAACTATAAATGTCCATTCATTTGCCAATCTTTTGAAAAGAGCAGAAACCATTTCTTTGAATATGATCGGTTGGAGGTGAATTTCCAAGTCCTCCTTCTTAAAAAATGTACACATACGACTTAGCCTATGAATTCTATGTGTTTTCACAGACGAGTGAAAACTTGCAGCTACTTGGTGAAGTAATTTGAATATGGAACACTTCCAGTTTTTATACTTCATTTTCTAAGTGTGAGTTTCTTGAATACTTCATTTTATGGGATTTTTAAAAGTGGTGTGCCTTAATCGAATCTTTCCTTTGTGTAGTCATCAGTCAGATAGTTTAAAGGATGACTAGAGAAGAGGGATTAACGTGGCTAGTTTGTTAAGTCAAGACTGGTTAAGAGAGCTGTTTTTTATTGTAGTATAACCCTCATTTTGAAAAAAATGGAGCTTAGAGAGTTTAAGAAGCATACTCAAGGACAAACACATAACAAAGAGCAACAACTTACCCCAGTAGCCACAGCCCTCCTGCATTCATATCTTTGTTTCTGATCCCATTCTCCAATAAAAGAAACTAGAGTTCCTTGGAGAAATAGCTGGTTCCATGACTGGGGCAAAGTGATCATTCTTCGATGTAATTAACAGATGGCCTTGTGTCTGGGTTGGCAGTTATGAAAATGCATGAGGTACCAGTGTGAGCTCCTTTACTCTACTGCAAAGGTAGGCAGCCCACCTCTGCATTTGTTTTCCGTTGGTTTGTCCAGCACGTCCTCCTCTTTGTGGTGTCACAAAGCTCCCACTTGGTGTGGACTTTGCCCCTGATAACTGTGTTATTCTTTGCCCCTTCTGTTCGCCTTCCCCCCTCAACACCAAGAGCTGACATATTATGACCGGCCTCTTCCAACATGGTGTGTCAAATATTCTCAAAAATAGTGATTTTGTACAAAACCTTAAAGATACACTTTCATTGTTGCTTTACAGAGACACACACATGCACATATACATACCTATATACATGTATACGCATATATACATACACATGTAACCATAAATATATTTTGTTGCTGTTGTTTTTCTTGTTCTTAAAAAGCCAAGTGGTTTGGAAATTTGAAATATAAACACTTAACTGTTTTCTTTTCTTCCGAATTATTGTAATGTTGTTGGTATAAATAACATGCTTTAGGGTCAGTTACCATGTTAATTTTGTAAAAGGATGATTTTATTACTACTCAGTAGACAATCACAATCCGCCATTCCCAGAAGTATCCATGTGTACATATTTCCGTTATTTGCACGGTATTCATGTGGTCACTGAAACGGACAAAGTCAGCTATGTGGAATGCCCAAAATGGCTGAGAAGCAGTCTGTGTGCCTGAGCATCACCAGCAGCAGGTAAGAGATGGGTCAGCCTTGGAAACTGACATATGCAGGCGGTCATATCCCAATATAACAGAACAAGGAGCTCTGTTAACCTGCTCCAACCCCACGCCCAGAAAATTGTGCTGAAATGATAAAAGCAGTGGTTTCTTTTTTGTGTGTGTGAGGAAGACTAGCCCTGAGCTAAGATCTGCTGCCAATCCTCTTTTTGCTGAGGAAGATTAGCTCTGGGCTAACATCAGTGCTCATCTTCCTCTACTTTATATGGGATGTTGATGAGCGATGTGTCAGTACACGTCCGGGATCTGAACTTGCGAACCCCGACCACTGAGACGGAGCGCGCGCACTTAACCACTGAGCCACCTGGCCGGCCCCAAAAAGCAGTGGTTTCTTAAATAAGGTTTAGGTGTAATACAGTGAGGCCTCAGTTTATAAAGAACTTTGAGGAAACTTATTGACTATTTTTCCGAGATACCATATACTAAAGGAAAGAAAATCTACTGAATTTTACTCACACCAGTTTACTAAACACACATAATCTACTAAACACACATTCCTATGCTTGCTGTATCAGTTATCCATACAGAATTTTAAACAAACATAAATGAAACAGGTGAGTTTATTTGAATCCAGCATTATTTTTTTTTTTATTTTTTTTTTTTTAAAGATTTTATTTATTCATTTTTTTTTCCCCCCAAAGCCCCAGTAGATAGTTGTATGTCATAGGTTCACATCCTTCTAGTTGCTGTATGTGGGACTCGGCCTCGCGTTGGACGGAGAAGTGGTGCCTCGGGGCGCGCCCGGGATCCGAACCCGGGCCGCCAGCAGCAGAGCGCGCACACTTAACCGCTAAGCCACGGAGCCGGCCCGAATCCAGCATTATTTTTAAAACCAGTGTTTTTAGCGGTGGTACGCAAGGGGTACAAAATTTAGTTATTTGATGAGCTGATATGATAATGATGTCCGTTATCCTGCCGGCTCGTCTGCCGAGAACTCTGGAGAAGAGAAATCCGGGTCTCAAATGTGCAGGTGCCCCAGCAATTCTTTATTGCCTTCTCAGTATTTGGGGCCTGGGCCTCTGGACTTGGAGCCTGTGCACGTTCTGAGGGCAGCACTGTGTCTGACATCCTTTTTTAACCCTAGAATCTGTCAAGTGTGCTGAATCGTAGAGGTTTACTGTGTGCTGCAGAATCACATTCTGTTGTCACCATGCACATAGTGCACCATGCACTAAAATAACATAAAATAGGAAAAAAGCAACAGTTGAGAGTTGGCTCAAGGAACAGTGTGTCTGGGTCAAACACAAGGTCTCCTAATGTATCAGCTGGAGAAGCACTTTTATCAGTTAAATGGGAGAAGACATAGTAGAACTTACTCATTTGGAAGACTGAATGAAATAAATCAGAAAAAGTGACTACTTATAAGAGCCTTGCAAGTGCAAAGCTGTGATGTCGATCTACTGCTGTGGTTATTGTTGATGCTGCTGTTTCTCTCTTCTGCACTGTTGGAATCTGCTCCTTGGCAGTCCCCAGCTAAAATCCGTTTAATGACTGCCCATTTCTCGGGAGAGCCCCAAGTCCTGAGCATCATGTAACAGCACTGCCTCTATAGTCCTTTTAAGGAAGAGTCCATCGTCATTAACATGGATGCCTTAGAGTACAGGTCTGCACATATTCATTACTCGTCATGGCCCTATGAGGTGGGTTCTTAGATGGCCTAGGAGGACTCTGACTGAGGGAAGTTGATATCCTCCAGCAGACTTCCTTCCTGGAGAGGACCCAAGGGGCTCGGATGGAGGCCTCCACAGCAGGATGAGATGCTGACCCAAACCAGAAGCTGAGAGCAGGGGTTGGAACAGCCGTGAATGCAGTCCTGTTCCGCTCTTTTCCGAATCCACACCATCCCTAGAGGAAACACTCTCTAAACACTTTTAATGTTTAGAGAAACATGCCAGCAAATCTCCAAAGACACAAAAAGACATCTTCTCATTGATTGAATCAAATCATCTATGAATTGAAGCAGAACAAACTTTGAAACAGGGTTCTTCTGGTAACATATTACATGGAGTGAATGAGTCAAGGTTTTGAAAGAACTCAGGGCCACTGTGCTGTGACTGGAACACCAAGAGAGAATGTGACTTCATCTTGTTTACCACCCAATACAAATTTTTGCAGATAAATGGGCACTTTCTTGGTTTAGTGCAGCTATTTACATGATATATTTGAAAGGTTCTAGGGTACCATGTAGCACCTAGCACAGAAGAAATCATTGTTATTGTCTTGGCTCTGTCATGAGGATGGTTGAGCCCTTGAAGTCTGTGATGATGAGGAAGGCAGGGGTTCAATATTTCAAGTACAGAATCCACAGAAAAAAAATCAACAACAATCATATGGTCCTGGAGAATATTTTCACAAGGCTGTAAAAGAGTGCACATAGCTAGGATCATTGGTGCCTTTATGGCAGTATCCAGATAGGATAAGAGAATAGCATGGTCGCTCTTTCATCTCAGCTGACTTCATTTACATTTTTGATACAATTAAAAAAAACAACTTTCTGCGTGAGCAAATTTTGTCATTTGTCATAAATATAATACAAAGCAAAGTATCTATTAAACTCTATAACATTGCAACATGCAGAAATTAAAGTTATAAAATAGTTTAAATTAAAATTACGAATTTGGTCACTGATTTGTTATTGATTCTATATTTTCCTCTTCACAGATCCAAGAAGGAAATTGCCCATGAGTTAAGGAAGATGTGTGATAAATATTCACTTCTCTGTCTTATGTGCATCATCCTTTTTAAATTTTTATTTTATTTTATTTTTCTGTATCCCAAACAGCTCCAGTGCTACAAGTAGCTATGAAAATACTAATTGCTATAGACCAGGGTGGTTGTCTGCAGTTAAAAGAAGTTGGTACTGAAGTGCCTGTGAAAACAAGAGAGCCTCATGAAGCAATGTCTGGAGAATAGAAATGAGATTAAGTCTGGGATATGAGGGTGATGTCTGGAAAATAGTTACAGGGAAAATAAAGAAGCCATTTGGAGATTTAAGAACAGCTGGATGACTGTGGAAGATTGAAACGGGAAGTGTGCGCTATGGGGTTGGCCAAGGGAGAAGAATCCACCTACAGAGGCAGAGAAAGCCCAGAGGATCAGGTCACACACATCAATCAGTCTTGTCATCGAAGTACCTGGTTTCCACATTGGTAGAAACAAAAACATTACTTTTATCATGAAGAATACTGTATTATAGGAACTCTACTACAGTTAATACTACAGTGAATTTAATGACACAAAATCATAAATTATATTTTTAGAATGAATGTTAATTAAATATCTTCAAAAAAAATAAGCAAAACTGCAATTTTACTGGTCCATGTAAACATGGAGATTAAGACAAAGTAAATTTGGTCAATTTTATGCAAGTTTATATTCTACTCAGGTTGTTTAGCATTTCAATGCCTGTGGTTTTCATCATTTGAAAATCAGACTCTGAAAGAACCACTTGGGTCATGCCTGAAAACCTCACTAGAGGACATCTAAATCACTGAGTACCTATAAGGATTGTTGTTTAGATGGACGTTTAAAGAAAAGAGACTCCGTGATGAGAATGAAAAGTAAGAATCTGACTGTTCTCTAACTTTATAATTTGTACCCTGAGATTCCTGTCCATGGAGCAAAGGTTATTTTGTGAATGTTAAAATGATTTATTGAGTATGACCCTTAATCAAGTGATTCCATGAAAATAAAATTAAGAAAAAGGAAATAATAGTTATGGATGCATTAGTTATTTATGGCTGTGTAAGAAGTGACACTAATGCATAATAACATGAGTCATCATTTATTGTTTCAGACAATTTCTGTGTGTCAAGACTTTGTGTGGTTCTGAATCAAGTGTATCACGAGACTGCAGTCAGGATGTTGGGTGGGGCTTTAGTTATCTGAAGGCTTGATGGGGCTAAGGATCCACTTCCAACATGGGTCTCCCCATGTCTGGCAAATTGCTCCTAGCTATGGGCAGCAGGGCCTCAAATCCTCACCACACAGACATCTTGAGTATCTTCATGACATGGCAGCTGGTTTCCCCAAAATCAATTGACTTGAGAGAGCAAAACCAAAAACACAACGTCTTGTATGACCTATCCTCAGAAGCTACACTCCATCATATCTTCAGTTGCTACTGAATAGAGACCGTCAGTCCTATTCATTGTGGATGAACTGCAGTAGGCTAGGAACACCAGGAGGTGAGGATCATCGGGGCCATCTTGTAGATTGGCTACCACACTGGGTGATATTCCTCCAAAGACATGCACTAAAAGTGATCCACTGTGACCCTAGGATCTTGACACAAAAAGTCCCCTATCTTCAGTAGACATGTTAAAATATTCACTAGACTTGTTCAAACAGATGCCTCAGAAGTCCACTCTCCTGGTAGCTACCCACACTCCTCATATTTTCTTCTTAAGCTCACTAAAGCCTCGTTCCTTTTACCACTATTTTTTTTGGGGGGGGGATAACATTCTCTCAAAGGATTTTTGTGACTTTGAAACAACATCAAAGTCTCACTTTCCAAAGACTTTCCAGTCCAAATTCTAAATCTGAAGACTCCTGGCTTTCTACCTTTTATCCTCACATTACCCATGCAGACTGGACATTCTTCATTTTTCCTGAATGTCCTGTCTTATTCTCAGGATATTTGGGGTTTCCATTATTCTACCTTTCCTTGAGATGCCCTTGAAATTCCTTTCAAGTGCCTTTAAACTCACTCCCATCTTCAGTGATTTTTCTCTGGCCACAGGCTCTGTTTGAGTAATCACATCTATTTTTATGGAGTCATTAGTAACTTCTCTTCAAATAAAATCAGTACCTTTACCTCTAACACAGAACTCTGGGACCTAGGCAGAGCTTCAGAATCACATTCCTGACTGCCTATTGCACACCTACATTTAAATGTCTCCCAGATTACTCAAATTCAGTGTCCCCAACTGAGCTCAGCTTCTCCCATCTGCCACCCTCCATAAATTTCTTCTATTCTGCCTGAACCTAAGAACCTAACATCTAGACATCTGTGACTTCTAGATGCCTCTGCTTTTGGTACCCTCCACAGAAATCTGGTTTGTAGTTCATTTTAATTAATAATCCACTTGAAATCTGTCTCCACCTTTTCATGTCCGTTGAACAAAATGTCTGGCCAAGATGATTCCAATGCCTCTCTACTGATAACCTACCTAGAGATTAGCCACACTTTAATTCATCACTCCAAAATGCTTCAGCTTTTTCTGAAAATTCGTATTTATCTGACATTATCTTCATAAAATTCATCAGTATTTCATATCGCAATTAGGATAACTTTCAAACCTATTGGCAGGACTCAAATGTCCCCATGATTAGGGCCCTAATTAACAAATACCTTTCCCAACTCATATCTTTATATCCTTACCTGCCTGCACAGGCATTCTCATCTCCAGAACTTCAAACACATGCACACACACACACGTAAACACATACACATACACACACACTTATATAATATATGTATAGTGATGGACTGGCTCGAGTCACTGGAGCCCAGGTGAGACATACCCCTGCTATGGATGCCTAGAAAGCCCAGCTCAGTTGGGATGGATCACAGAAACAGGAGTCAAGGAAGACAATACTTTCCTGTCTCAGATAAAAGGCTATGCCATGCCTTTTATTGCTGACTTTAAGGCAACATCCCTGAACTTGAGGACTTCTGTTCTAAAGGCTTGCTACGTTATTCTTTCTTTTACATCTTTGAGAATAGTTATAATAGCTACTTTAAAATTGTTTGTCTGCCAGTTCAACATCTGAGTCACCTTGGAGTTAATACTGACTGATTGATTTTTGTCTTTGTGTGGATATGGGTCATATTTTATTTTTCCTTTGCATATTTCCTAATTTTTTATTTTGTCATGGACATTGTAAAATTATGTTGTAGAGATTATGGATTCTGTTATATTGCTCTGAACAGAATGTTTGATATTATCCACAATTAACTTGGCAGACAGCTAATTTAAAACTCTGCCTGCCTTACATATGTCGTAACTGTTACCTCTGATCAGCTCTTTTAAACTTAGCTGAGCTATTTGGATTGTACTTCATACATGTGCAGTTCAGGAGTTTGATAGACTTTGGATGAATTTTATATGAAGATCTGGACCACACCCTCTGTAGTTCTTTCTATTTAGAGATCTCTTTCTTCATCTTCCTCTGGCTGTGGTAGTCCTGAATTCTGTTATCGGATTTCTCTAATCGGCATTATTGTCAGTTTCTATTCAATTTCTAGCTTTTCCATAAGGTGGAACTAACTGGGGGTGACCCTTGGGAAAAACTGTAAAAATAAAAGTGGTAATCTCACCCATTACCATTTGCTTCTTTCAAGCATCAACTCCACTCTAGGTTCTTCCTGATTTTGATCACTCTTCAGTGACTTCAAACAGGTGTATTATATATTTTGCCTAGAGTTTATCATTGTTATTAGTGGACAGGTGGCCCCACATGAGATAATCTACCTTTTCTGAAAGTGGGATTTCCTTTATTCTGTATGTCTCTTGAGAATCACTTTATAAGGAAAACATCAAGTGCTATGTTGCACAGAACAAATTTTATTTTATAGAGCAAAGAATTCATTAGCTTTGGATGCCAATAATTTACGTCCAATGGAAGCAAAATGTACCACCTAGTGAATATTAATATGTAGGTTTCTATATTTATTCCTACTCACCTTCTTTCCCAAATTCCTTCTCTCTGGACCATAACCAGAGCCTCATTTGCCTCTTTGTCTTCCTTCTTGTTATGGATAGTTCTTACGGGCTGACATCAAAACTGAAAGAATCCTGTTTCCACTCTCCCTAGTCCACTAGAGAGCTTTTGAAAAATTGTACACTGTTTACCCCAGGCCTTTCTAAAAGGCAAAAAACTGTCTCGTTATTGGGAGTGGGTTCCAAAAGGAAAGGATGAAATTGTCCCAAACCTGTTAGTCCCCCTTTTTCTCACCACAACCCTAGGAAAAGACCTACATGAGAATGGGCACACAGCTACTCAGTATGGGTGACACAGCAGAAGTGACTCATGCCCTGTGGTTTGCTGTATCTGGCCCATAATCCCCAAGCAGGAAAAAGCTGGGAGAGAAGAGGAGGTTGGAGGATGTGACAAGAACCATAGTGGACTCTCTCTGAGACCGATTAAGACTCCTGGTATAATCTGTGACCAGGAGTGGAGAGCTGTTCTTTTCATTGATTCTGCTTCCCCAGGGTTGTCTATCACCTCAGAGTCTGAGGGAAATCAGACTTTATGTGTAACTTCCTTCCAGGACTGGGCGAAGGAGATCAGAGCTCATTACTTCTTCATGTTACAAAGAGAGAGACATTTAAGATTACTTTGTCTGAATTATGTTAATCAGGACAAAAGCATTTCTATTCATGATACATTTTGTACTAAAATGTTATACTCTCTCTCTAGACAACACTATTGTGCCAGTCTTGTTTCTATTTTTTACCTGAAGACTTAAATCATCAATAGAGGGAATTTCTACCCACCAGTGGAAACCTGCTTCATCTTTTTCATATTAAATCCTCTCTGTATCAATCGCTACCCTTGGCTAAAACTCAGCCTCTCTCAGTCTCTCCATTCCTGAGAGTCCTGCAAACGTCACTGAATTTTCCCCCCCAGGGGAAAACACTAAATTAACTCACTCAGTTTATTTTCTTTTTCCTTTGGCATGTGAGGAGTTAAGCAACAGATAGCTTCAGAAAGTCAATTAAAAAGGGATAGTGTAGCTTAATCACAAGGCTTTTCCTATCTATTTTTTCCAGTAGTTACTTTAAAACCGCTAACTTGAAATCACAGTCCTGTGCTGTCTTCAGAAGTTCACTCAATCAAAAGCCAAGTGCTGAGTAATCAAAGATCTTAAATAACTGGAAGTTCTAACCCTAACCACAAGAGGATTAAAAATCCAGTAGCCAGAACTCACTTCTTCGATCCCGCCAGCGCCAGTGCATAATGAGAAATCCCCAAAGCCCCAGATCACAGCCCTGTCCTTGCCCACCGTAGAACTAAGTGGAAAACCTCTTTAATTCCCTAAAAGATCCTATCTGCCTGATGAAAATAGATATTGGCTTCTGTGTAGCATGATTAGAAGAACGGGAGAGGATTAGCAAAGATGCAAGGGAAAAGGCTCAGCCTTGCTCATTTACATGGTATTGCCGCTGACAGGTGATGCTAACAGAAGGGAGGGGCCCAAAGGCAAACTGCCCCTGAATTAAAGCAGCATTTATTTACTCATGTTTGAGAGGGATTAAGATCCATTTATTTTGCCATATCCGGTTTTTCAAATCTATTAAGCACTTTGATGCTTACTTATTTTATTTTCTGTAGCAAACAGCCAAGCTGTTTGGAGAGATGTTCATTTTCATTCAAAACAAACTGTCAACTGATTGTAGCTGAAATGTAAGTGGTTGTAGCAATATTCTCATCCTACATGTTGAGATGAATGAAAATTATTCCCATTTATTTAGAGCATAAATATTTGAAAGCCACAGAATGTTTAACACTATATCATTGCTTACTTATTGCTGTATAATGTGTACACAATATACTATAGCACGTGAATGCATGTACCATATGTATGATAAATATGTATACTATATATAGTGTAACATAGCAACATTTGGTATTAGATAATTATTAAAATGATTGCCTATTTTGAAATACCATGTCTTGAATAAGTCTACAAATTTTTTATCATATAAGTATAAAATTTATGTTAGTATCATTGCAATTTGAAGTTAAAATACCCCAGAGATAATAAACCTTCAGAAAGACCAAGCAGAACTTAGAATTTTATAATACATTTTGCCAACTCTAGTGCTCCTATAACTTGCTCCCTTTGAAGAAGTAAGAAAAAAATGAAAAAGTTCCAATTACGTGAATAATTGTAAGATGCAAAATTACTTTAATAATATTTCCTAGCCAAAATATTACTTAATTGCTCTACATTAGTATACAAGCAAAATTCTCATACATTTGGAATTTCTTTTTCAACTCTAGCATTTTTAAAACAAAGTTAATTTTCTGCCCAGACTGTTACCTCTAAATTAAGAGTGTTTCCATATAGTATAAGAATGTCATCTTATATGAACATTTTTGGGATATAGTGTTTTTGATATTACATCTTAAAAAAAAAATCTTTGTTAACTCAAGATCACAGAGATTTTTCTCCTGTGTTTTCTGCTTTACATTTTGTAGTTCTACATTTAAATTTGTGATTCATTTCAAATTAATTTCTATATATGGTATGAGGAATGTATTGAAGGATTTTCCTTTGATTTTTGCCTATTAATATCTGCATTAGCTTGCTAGGGCTACCATAGCAAAATACCACCGACTGAGTGGCTCAAACAACAGAAATTTATTTTCTCACAGTTCTGGAGGCTGGAAAGTCCATGATCAAGGTGTCGCAGGTTTGGTGTCTCCTGTGGCCTCTCTCCTCGGCTCATGGACGGCTGTCTCCTGGCTGCGTGCTCACACGGTCCTCCCTTGGTCTCTGCTGTCTGTGTCCTAATCTCCTCTTCTTATAGTGACACTGGTCGTAAGATTGGGGCTGGCCCACATGAACTCATTTTACCTTAATTATCTATTTAAAGGCCCTATCTCCCAATGTAGTCACATTCTGAGGTACTGGGAGTTAGGACTTCAACATACGATTTTAGAGGGTAGACACAATTTAGCCCATAACAATATCCAATAGTTTTAGCATCATTTGCTGCAAGACTATCTTCCTCTGTTGAAGTCCTTGTACATCTTCCCTGAAAATCAGTTGTCATATATGTGTGGTGTTATTCGTGAATTCTCTATTCTGTTCCCTTGAACTGGTCTATATTGATCTATATTTACACAATTACGACATTGTTTTAATTACTATAACTCTATATTAGGCTTTGAAATTAGGTGAGATGTGTTTTCCAACTTTATTTTTTCTTTTTCAAATTTGCTTTGACTAGTTTGTATATGAATGTTAGAATCCACTTGTCAATTTAAACAAAATTGTGTGCTGGATTCTTGATTGGAATCACACTGAATCTATAGATTATTGTGGAGACAATTGACATTTTAATAAGACTCATGACATTTTACAATATTAAAATATCATAGGTCTTCCAAATCCATGAGCAAGCCTTATCTTTCATCTCTTTGGGTCTTCTTTAATTTATCTCACTATAGTTTTAAATTTTTTGGTATACAAGAGTTGCAAATCATCTGTAAATTTTATCCCTAAGTGTTTTACATTCTTATGATGTCATAAATACTATTTTTAAAAATTTTAATTTCTGTTTGTAGCTAGAATATAGAAAGAAAATTTCTTTTTGCTTGTTGTTCTTGTGTGCAATTACCTTGATAAAAATCAGTTAGTTCTATTATATTTTGTAGATTCCATCAGATTTCTACATTGTCAATCATGACATCTGACAATAAAGATGATTTACTTTTTCTTTTCCAATCTGGATACTTTTTATTTATTCTTTATTTTTAATTATTGCACTAGCTAAAACTTTCTGTTCAAATTTGAATAGAAGTGGTGAGGGCCAGCATTCTTTTCTTATTTTTCACCTTAGAAAGAAAGCATTAATTTTTACAGCATTAAGTATGACGTTAGCTGTAAGTTTTCTGTAGATGCCATTTCAAGTTCAGGACGTCACCTTCTTTTTCTACTTTGCTGGGAGTATTTATCAGTAATGAGTATTAAATATTGTCAAATAACTTTTCTGATTCTACTGAGATGACATATGGTTTTCCTATTTTAGCTTTTTAATATGGTGAATGACATTGATTGACTTTAAATGTCGAAACATCCTTGAATCCCTACACTAAACCCCACATGGTCATGATATAATACCATTTTAATATATTGTTGATTTGAGTTACCAATAATGTATTGATCTCTGTATCAATTTTCATGAGAGGCATGTATCTGTAATTTTCCATTCTTATAATTTTTTTGTCTTCTTTTACAATCAGAGTAATTCTAGCTTCACAGAACGATTTGGGAAATATTACTTTATTTTTTTGAAAGATTTTGCATTGAATTAGGATTATAAGTACACTTATTTAAGGAAGGCTGATATTCACCAATTAAGCCATCTTGTTCTGGAATTTTCTTCATAGAAAGGTTTTTCAGTACAAATTCAATTTCCTCAATAGGGTTACTTAGGTTATCTATTATATCTGGATTAGGTTTAGTGGTTTGTGTTTTTTAAGAAAATTTTCCACTTCATCTAAGTTGTCAGATTTAATGGTATAAAATTTTTCATGCTATACATTTATTCTCTACAAATATTTATATTATCTATTATTTACAGTTACTTTTAATATCTACAGATATTAAAAATATATTTAGAATCTATAGTGATGTCCTTTCATTCCTGATAATAGCAATTTGTCTCTTCTTTCTTTTTTCCCCTTAAAAGTCAGGCTAGATGTTGATCAATTTTATTGATCTTCTCAGAGAAGTAGCTTTCTCTTTCATTGATGTTCTGGACCCATATGTCTGTTTTTACTTCATTGTTTTCCACTGTGATCTTTATTATTTCCATTCTCCTGCTTACTTTGGACTTCTTAGCTTGATCCTGCTCTCTAGTTTCATACTGTTGAATCCGAAGTCACTTTTTCGAGAACTCATTTCCTTTGTAATATAGATGTTCATTGATATAAATTTCTTCATAGGTACTGCTTTCATGGCATCTTACAAGTCATGATATACTTTTTTTTTTTGATACAATTCACAGTACGTTCTCATCTCTTTTTTGATATACTCTTTCCCCCATTTGTTATTTGAAAGTGTGTTATTGAGTGTCCAAATATTTGGGGATTTTCCAGAGATCTTTCTGTTATTTATTTCTAATTTAATTTCATCATAGTTAGATAACATACTTTGTAATACATGAATACCTTTAAATTTATTTCGATTTATTTTATAGACCAGAATATAATCTGTTATGATAAATCTTCTCTGCTCATTTGAAAATAATGTGCATTTTATGGTTGTTTGGTGGAGTGTTTTAAAAATTTGAATTTAATCAAGTTAGTTTATAGTGTATTTCAAGTCAATTATACATTTAGTGATTTTCTGTCTATTTGTTTTATCAATTGTTTAAGAAGGGGATTGAAAGCTCTGAATATAATTATGTTTTTGTCTGTTTATCCTCAGCATTCTTTAAATTGTTGCTTTATGTTTCACTAGGTGGTCAGGCTGGGCTGCAGGATAAAATATCCCAAAGTGAGGGTGGCCAGGGTCAAAAGGCAGGTAAGTACCACCCAGAGAAGAGACTATGCATGAATCAAGGTTTCCAAGAACAGATGAACATGCTACAATGTTCGCTTAACAGCAAGAAGGGAGAGAGAGTGCACAAGGTCCAGCCCCTTGTGATGTGTGGGTCCCCCATGACAAGTGGATCCATTCTGCAGCCAATGTTGGCAGTGTGCCGACACGCACCTTACTTTGTCTTGCAGTAGAAGGCTGCTCACCCTTTGCCCAGTGAGATCTAAAATACAAAAAGCTAGGTTGTGCCTAAGAGCCATTGTTGAATGCACAGCTAAGTGGTTCCAAGTAACATTTACATGTGCCCAAAGCAGATGGAGCAGGGATGTACTGTGTGCTCTGGGCTCTTTGCATGCAATACAATTTGTGAGCTTGCCAGCATGTCCTGTATCTGGAACAAGGTTCTTCTTGGGAACACAAGGGAGGTTTCAGGCTGTACTTAGACCCTGTCCTCACACTTCAAATGCTCTATTAGGTGAATAAATATTTATAATTTTTATGTCTTCTTCATAAATTGACCTTTGACTATTAGGAAATGTCCTCATTTTCCCCTGGTTATGTATATTTGCTCTGAAACCTACATTGCTTCAGGTTAATATAATAAAATCAACTATTTTATTAGTGTTAACATGTAATATATTTTTCATCTTCTTGCTTTTAACCTATTTTTTACGTTTATATTTAAAGTCCTTGTCTCGCAGGCTGAAAATATTTGTCTTGCTTTTTTATCCAATATGACAATCTCTGCCTTTTAATGGAAAGTTTAGACCATTTATATTTAATGTGATTATTGATTTGGTTAGAATTAAGTCTAGTATCTACTGTTTGCTTTCTATTTGCTGCACATTTTCTTTGTCACACTTTTTCTATTTTTCTGACTTTTTTTCTTGGATTATTGTGTATGATTTATGATTCCATTTATCTTTTTCTTCACATAATAACAATAACACTTTCTTTTTTTATTTTAGTGGTTACCATAGAGTTCACAGTGTACGTCTTAAACTTATCATGATATATCTTCAAGTAATAATATATGATTCCATGTAGAATATAACAATGTTACAGTAGTATGCTTCAATTATTTCCCTACTGGCTTTTGTGTTATTTTTGTCACACATTTAATTTTACATGCGTTATAAATATTACCCAACATTGTTATTATTTTTATTTAAATGATCAGTTAAGTTGAATGAAGAGAAAAAAAATCTCATGTATTTACCCATGGAGTTATAATTTCCAGTGCTCTTCATTACTTTGCATAAATTTGTATTTCACCAGACATCATTTTCCTTTTATCTGAAGGACTTTTTTAAACATTTCTTGTAGTGCCAATTTACAGATAATGAATTCTTTCATTCTTGTGTCTGAAAATATCTTTATTTTCACTTTTTGTATAATTTCTCTAACATTTTTTCCTTTCATCACTTTAAAGTTGTTTCTCCACTGTCTTCTTGCTGGCATTGTTTCTGGTGAGCAATCTGTTTTAATTCTTCTTTGTGCCTCTGTGTGTAACATTTCTTTTTCCCGCTCTGGCTGCTTGTAAGATTTTCTCTTTATCATGGTTTGGAGCTATTTGATCATGATGTGCCTTGGTGTAGTTTTCCTCATGTTTCTTGCACTTGATGTTCACTGGGAGATTCTTGTATCTGTTAGTTTATGGTTTGCATCAAATCTGAAAAAAAACAGCCATTATTCTTTCAATTGTTTGTTGTATCTTTCATTTCTCTTATCCCTTTTGAGGATGCAAGCTAGACTTATCCCAAGCTACCTGGGGTTGTCCTCCACATAACTGGTTCTATTTTCATTTTTTATTATTCTCCTTTTCCTTTGTACTTAAGTTTTGATAGTTTCTATTGCTCTCTTTTCAAGTTTACTTATCTTTTATTTTGTAATGTTGAATCTGCTTTTCATTATACTTGGGGTATTTTTGTCTTACACAATGTAGTTTGGATCTTTAGAAGCTTGATTTAGGTTCTTTTTATATCCTCAATTCAATAGCATTATAATAAATTTTTAAAAATTACATTGTGAAGATAGTAGAGTGAATTCCTGTATACCCACACAGGTTTCCCCTCAGATTACATTATATTAGTACAGTGCAGTTTTTCAAATTAATGAACAAACATTGATGTATTATAATTAACTAGAGTCCATGCTTTATTCAGATTCCCTTGGTTTTACCTAATGTATTTTTTCTGTTTTAGCATCCCACATTACATTGAATCATCATGTCATCATGCCTACATAGGTTCCTCTTGACTGTGACAGTTTGTCAGACTTTCCTTGTTTTTTATGTTCTTGACACTTTTGAGAAGTACAGGTCAAGTATTTTATGTAATGCTTTCAAATAGAATTTATCTGATGTTTTTCTCATGGTTAAGATAGGGTTATGTGTTTTGGAGAAGAAAACCACAAAGTGCTATTTTCATCACATCATACCAAGGGTATGCACTTGTAACTGTTGCATGACTTTTAACTGTTGACATTAATAGTGATCATCTAGTGGAGTTAATGCTTGTTGGGTTTTTCCACTGTAAAGTTACTAACACAGCCCACACTTAAGAGTGGGGGGAGAGTAAATACATAAATTATTTGGGATTCTCTCCCATTGTTTATTTACTTAATCATTTATTTATATCAGTATGGACACATGGATATTTATTTTTTACTTTGCATTATAATTCAATATTACTTTATTTTTCTAATTGTCCCAGATTTGGCTATTTGTAGCTCTCTCAGTTGGCTCCTGGCTCCTGCATCCCTGTTTTTCCCCTACCAGTGTCATGTGAGGATCTTTCTCAGATCTTCACTGTAAGAAACTGGTTGAGTCCATGAAGGCAAAATCCATAAGTGTCCCACTCGTGACTATAGCCCAAACTCATTCTTGGCAATTTGTCAAAATTATGATACAAGTTTTCCTTCCAGTTTATTAAGGCTGCAGCACCCTCTGTTCTAGGTAAGAGGATCTCAGCTGTGACTCTGAAGTCTCCTTTCTCTCCAGATTTGTTGGGATGGTTTGCCCTGAAACCTGAGCTCTATGATGGCCCAAAGAAAAGTAGTTGAATTTTAGTTTGTTCATCTTTTTTGTTGTTGTAACGATTGAAGTGACAACTTTCAAACTCTTTGCATTTTTTAATTGAAACCATGAATCTATAACAATTTTCTAAATGTCTTGCCTGTTAATTCTAATATCTTTGTTAAGTCTGGGTTGGTTTTAATTGGTTGAATTATCTCCTTATTATGGGTTGTATTTTCTTGCTTCTTTGCATACTACTATCATATATGCATATTTTACCCTTTGTAGGTGCTGCATATTTTTGTATTCTTGTAAATATATTTTATTTTGTTTTTCCTGAGATGTACCTAAATTTCTTTACGTAAGTCATTTGATCCTTTCAGGTCTTGCCTTCAAGATTCATTGGGATGGACCAGAGCAGTATTGAGTATAGGGCTAATTTTTCTCTACTGCAAAGGCAACACCTCTCTGAGCACACTACCTGCTGCCTTTTCAATTATGAGGTTTTATAGTCCATCTGTGGGAACAGGTAGTATTCCTCACCCTGTTTGGGTGTCTGGCGTTTTTCCTTCTAAATCTTTCATGTGGTTCTTTCCCCAGCCCCGTGCAGTTTCTTCACACACACACATTGACAAATATCCTTCTGAATATTTGAGGGTATCATTTGCAGATCACCGAAGTTCTCTTTCTGGAAGCTCTCTCCTCTCCAGGACTCTGACAAGCAAATTCTATCTATCTTGATTTTCCTAGATTTTTAGATCCATCTCCTCAACTCAGGGAGTTTGCCAGGTTCCTGCTGAGTCCCCCATCCCTGTACTGTGGTCTGAAAATCTTTCAAGGCAGTCTCTGGGCCAACTGTAAGACTCCTCTTGCTAGTTTTCCATCTCTCAAGAATCGCTGTCCTTTGTTGCCTATTGTCCAGTGTTTTGAAAACCAGTTTTTCATATGCTTTGTCTATTTTTTGTTGTTTTGAAAGAAGATAAATCCATTTCCTGTTACTCCATTTTGGGTGGAAGCATAAGTCCCCATTTGTATGAATTTTGATCTAATTTTGGATGTTGCATAAAAGTACTTTTTACTTGTAGCTTAAGAATAAATATGCAGAGAAAAGGAATTTTTGTTTGATCTGTTCCAGATTTTTAGCATTGGAACAGCTGTGCTCAGGAAGGATTTACTGAATAAATTTAGTATTTGAAGTTGATGATGGCTTAGCAATGCTCCAATATTTCTCTTTAAGGCCATCACATGTTCAATTTTATACATCCTAACTTGATGGTGAGCTTTTTACTTGGTGGTGAGAAAAAGTAAAAACTACTTTTTACTACATATGTAGTTAAAGGAAAGCTGAACTTCACAACTGAATTCAACACGTAATCTATGGTCAGCCTGCGAGAGAGAGAGAAACAGTAAGGGAGAGAGAACATGGGACAGAGAGAGGTCATCCCAAACTTGGGTTACTGGTCATGTGTCACAGCCACATTTCCAGGGGAGGCAGAAGCTCACTGTCATTTTTCTTTAACTTTTCCTTTCCACTATGACCTGGTCCATAAAATCTCCACATAATGAAATGCCCAAATGTTATTTTTTCTTCACAGATCTTATCTTTACATGTGATCAGCTGTCAGAGATGACTACCAGCACCTGTTGATATTGGACCCCGTTAAACTTGATTTATGTCATGTGCTGAATTTTACCCCTCTCAAAATTCATATGTTGAAGCCCTAACCCACAATGTGATGGTATTAGAGATGGGGCCTTGGAAGGTAACTAATATTAAATGGCATCATTAGGGCAGGGTCCCATGGTGAGATTAGTACCCTCAGGAGAAGAGACACCAGATATCTTGATCTCCCTCTCTCTGCCGTGTGAGGACACAGTGCGAAGATGGTAGTCTACAAGCCGGAAGAAGCTCTCACTAGAAACCAACTATACTGGCACCATGACCTCAGACTTCTAGCCTCCAGAACCGTGAGAAAATAAATTTCTGTTAAGTCATTCAGTGTATGGTATTTGGTTATGGCAGCCCAAGCCAACTAATACACTTTATTTTCACAACCCCTGTACATTGTGCTTCCACTATAAAAGGATAAGATCTGTTTCTCAAGAAATCTGTATTATGTTAGATGCACAGTCCTGTGCCAGGTTAATGCAAGGAGCACCAAGAATGGTGAATTTTTACACACCTGGTAGTGGCACCTGTGTGGGGTTCTCTGAGCAGAGTGTTTCAGAAGGAAATGTTGGTGCAAAGGGAGTCATTGTCTTTAGACTTGTCTCCAAAAGGATGTTTCATGGCACCATGTGCTGTGGGGACCCAGGACCTGCAGGGCAGCAGGATGGATGAAGTAGCCACTTTTCAATCCCATCTCCAATAGCATAAATAATTTTAGAGAATGAAAGCGTAAAAGCATGAACAAGAGCAGCGGGAATTTTCCACTCTGCAGTGAACCTTGTCTCTGTGGACAGCTGTGACCTTGAAATCACAAGATCTTTACCATCATCTCCTTCCTGTTCCACTTCCTACACCTGGGAGCATGGACTTGCCTTCAACCGATTCTAACATGCAGATCTGTTATAGTTTTCCTCCTTGCCACTATCTGTTTTCTAAAAATGTCTATAGTTTTCTGCACTTCACCTTGTGACTACACAAGACCCATCTCCCATGTAAGGTTAAATGCTCTTCAAAAGCTCACAGCCATGGTGTTTTAATTTCCAGTTTACAAATTCTCCAATATTATCACAGACAAATCTGCTTTTTAAAATGCCATTAAATATTGATTCATTTACTTGACTGAGAAAATTTCCCTGCCCACATGTGAATTTTGAAGAGGATTTCTTTTTTCCTACAAAGCCAAATATTAACAAACAAACAAATGTACAAGCAAACATCTCAGCTGTCTGGGGCGAGAGAATGCAGGAGTGAACAGTGCTCCTCCCCAGTCTGAGACTGGCCGCTTGTTGGGGCACAAGTCTTGGGTTTGCTCTTTGCAATGGAAGTGGCATGTGAGAGCCGGGGACAGTGCAGTGTCCTTGCATGTGCAGATTGGAGTGGGGAGGGAAGAGTTCTTACAGGGACTTCCACTGCAAACAAAGCACACAGTAATATCTAAATAAATAACTCCACTGAGGGAGGTTCAAGACATCTGGTGATAACATACCATTGGAAGTGGTTTGATAATCGTGATGATAGAGGAGCTAAGATTTTTGAATTTCTGTGTCTCTGTTTATATCATTCTTTTCCTTACATGCTTTCTAGCAATATGATAATGTTTTTATTATGCTCCTACTGAGATAAAGTCATGACTGAAACATGCTCCCTGTCTTGATGGCATTAATTTTATATGTGCAAGTAGACAGATGGATACAAATCATCCTAAATACTATACCAGCTGTACAGTCTAACTGTTGCTCTAACTACTGTACAGCAGAGAGGAAGGCAGGCAGGGAAGCTTTCACAAAGAAGAGATTTGGGAAGGAACTCAAAAGATGGTCCAGATGGAGAAGAAGGTGAGGATCGTCCATGCAGAGGGAGCAGCAGATACAGGACCACCGAGGTCTGAAATATAACTCCTGGGAAAGGCATATCATCAGACCCTAGATTCTGTTTAGAGCAGTGATGGAAAATGAGTCTGAAGAGAGAACTCATCGACTCAGTGACTGCTTAACTGGATTTTATTTAGTGGTTCATTGGGTTTCCAAACATTTATTTTTTCTTTTTTTGTTAAGCAATGGAGGCTTTTTTTAAAGACTATTTTTATTTTTTAGCACCGTTTTAGGTTCATAGAAAAATAAAGAGGAAGATACAGACATTTGCCATATACACTCTACCCCCACACATGCCCAGCCTCCCCCACTATCAACAGCCCCCACCAGAGCAGTACATTTGTCACAATTGATAAAACGATATGGACACATCTTTATCACCCAAAGTACATAGCTTACACTACTGTTCACTCTTGGTGTTGTACATTATTTGAGTCTCGGCAAATGTAAAATGAGATGTATCTATCATTTCACTGCCCTAAAAATCCTCTGCTCTGCCTATTTATTTCTCCCCCACTACTCCACCCCTGGCAACCATTGATCTTTTTACTGTTTCCACAGCTTTTCCTTTTTCAGAATGTCAAATAGTTGGAATCATACAGGATGTAGCCTTTTCAGATTTGCTTCTTTCACTCAGCAATATGTATTTAGGGTTCCCTCATGTCTTTCCATGGCTTGATAGCTCATTTCTTTCTAGTGTTGAGTAATATTCCATTGTCTGGATGTGCCACGGTTTATTTATCCATTCAATTCTGAAGGACATTTGGTTGCTTTTAAGTTTCGGAAATTATAAATAACACTACCATAAACCTCTATGTGCAGGGTTTTGTGTGGACATAAGTTTTCAACTCTTTTGGGTAAATACAAAGAGGCATGATTGCTGAGTCGTATGGTAAAATTATGTTTAGTTTTGGTGATAAGAAACCACCAAACCGTCTTCCAAAGTGGCTGCACCACTTTACACTCCCACCAGCAATGAATGAGAGCTTCTGTTGCTCCATGTCCTTGCCAGCATTTGGTGTTGTCAGTGTTTCAGATTTTGGCCATTCTAATAGGTGTGTAGTGGTATCTCATTGTTTTAATTTTCATTTCTCTGATGACATATGATGTGGAGAATGTTTTCATATGCTTATTTGCCATCTGTGTATATATTTTTGGTGAAGTGTCTGTTAAGATCTTTGATCCATTTTTAAATTAGTTGGTTTGCTTTCTTATTGCTCAGTTTTAAGAGTTCTTTGTATATTTTGAATAACAGTCCTTTATCAGATGTATCCTTTGAAAATATTTTCTCCCAGGCTTGTCTTTTCATTCTCTTGACACTGTCTTTCACAGAGCAGAAGGTTTTGATTTTAATGAAGTCCAGCTTATCAATCCTTTTCTCTCATGAATTGTAACTTTGGTGTTATATCTGAAAAGCCATCACCATATCCAAGGTCATCTAGGTTTTCTCCTATGTTATCTTCCAGGATTTTTATAGTTTTGCATTTTATATTTACATCTATGATCCACTTTGAGTTAGTTTTTGTGAGGGTGTAAGGTCTGTATCTAGTTTTTTGCAAGTGGATGTCCAGTTATTCCAGCACCATTTGTTGAAAAGACTCTCTTTGCTCCATCAATGAGGCCTTTGTATAAGTAAGCTCTGTAAGACCAACTTGAACCCATGTGGCAGATTTGAAGTTAGGACACTTTCTCTGTGGCTCTAGATGCTCCCTGAGTCTCTTCTCCCTCAGGAGAGGCCCAAGGCAGTCCTGGAAGGACCAATATTTCCAGACTTTCATTGAAAAGTTATTGCTGCAGGTAATAGAGAGCCCTTGAAGGATTTTAAATAAGATATTGACACGATAATGTTTTCCAGGTTGAAAAAATTAGGTTCAAGGTGAGACTCATAAGAAAACCAGGAGGAGATGGTGAGTGGTAATAGGAGTAGAAAGAAAATGTGTTGTGAGACAGTTCAGAGGCCACATTGACTCAAATAAAACCTGCAGTTTTCTAGTTTGGGATGGAAATGCTATTAATTAATAAGGGCTGACGGAGGAACGGGTTGGGTTTAGAGAGGTGGGATGTGAGATGCTGATGGATGACCAAGGCAGGGAAGCCCAGTGAGAAATAAAGCTCTGCATACCAGTTGCTAGGAGAATGCTCACCTTATGGGTCTGAAGTGCACTCAGTGAAAAGCAAAAAGAGGACGGGCATGAAGTCTGAAGTTGGGACATCACCAGTTGTGCAGTTCTCTGAAAAGGCGGGAAGAAAACCCCTTCCTCTAGTGAATGGCTCATCGAATTTCATGCCTTCTCCACAAATGGTGCTTATCATGGGAGCTGGACAACATATTTGAACTAGCTGAAAATCAATCATGAATACACTGTTCTCAGCTTTTCTTCATCCCCAGTTCAGGGCACTTATACCACATAGATGACCTTGAGTAAATAAGCCAAAAAAGGAAATCCTGAACTCCTCAAGCATAGTGAGAAGGCTGGGTGCCACAGCCCCACCCGATGTGCCCAGTAGGTACTCTGTAAGTCAATTTGGCCTCTCCACCTGGAATTTTAGGTGTCATAGAAAGTAGTGTTTGTGTTACACTTTCAATACCAAAGGGTTGGGGATTTTTAGTTCTCATTGACCAGATCCCTGGGTTGTCACTTTACACCGTCTGCTTGGAGGTACTGATGTCCTTCTGGATTTCCATTCCCCACATAGAATTCATGACCTGCAGACTCCCCATGCCACAGGTTTCCACGGGGCACCTTGCCATATTTAAATCTCTTTATTGAGCAAAATTCTGTGCTTAGTAATTTTTCAGTTTCAGGGAAAGAATACAATAGTTTTGCTACCTGAAATGGGTCTATTGAGCATATTCACAGTGAGCAAAGCATATAATTGTTTTATACCTGATCCAGGTATCTAAGCTCACCTGGAACACGTGACCTGCGGATTGCATCAGTGAATGTGCAAATTAAAGCTAAATACAAACTTTTAACTATCTGAACTCCCAATAAAAAGTTTAACTTTTAAAAACAGGTGTAGAAAAAATAAATGTTTCATATAAGAAAAGTTAATTTTATTCTATTCTTTAAATTAAAGGCATCAAAACAAATAATCAGATTCTTCCAAGGAAAAAATAGCAAAGGTATTGTGATCCATAATGGTTCTGAATGGATTTTAGCTTAAAGAATTGCTGAGAAAAAAATAAAAATAAATACACTATGGGAAAATATGCAAATATGATGACTTAGTAAAGCCAATTCTTCACATTTCCCACAACCCAGAATCTGTGGCATCGCACACTTTGACTGCCAAAAGTAGACACCAATAGTGGAAAACAAAGACTTTGCTTTCTTAAGTGAAGAAATTACTATGCTGTAAAATCAGTGGTCACCAACAACTGGGGTTCACAATTTCCTTCCTCTGGAGACTCAAACAGAGGTGTATGCTGTGAGTTTCATCAGCCTTAAAATTATTCAGCCCCGTATTGTTTATAATGTTGCTGTTTCTTCTCTTTCGTCTTTTTAAGCTTTGTAAAAACTGTTAAGAGAATACACCTGGCTGCCACAGCTGAAGACCTGCCTTTTCCCAAGACCAAATCCAAACAGATGGACAGAACCACAAACCCCAACCTTGGAAACCACTTTCCTTCACTTTGCTTCTTGAAGGCCTTCAAATGTCAACTCCTTGAGCACGTACTCGTCCATCCTGTACTGTCCATGCTACAGCCTGACCTTCTGCCACTTTCTCCATATGGTGCTATTTCACCCTCCTGCTAAACAGCCTCGCTTTTAGCACACCCCATCTCTCCACCTCGTTGTCCCCCTGTGTGAACACTCTTCACCAAGTACCTCAAAAAGCATGTTTTAGGTGACACCATATGAGTAACCCACATTTTAAGGTCTGTTATCTGTAACTAGAATAATCATAAAATTTATCGTCAAAACAGGACAATTTTGAGAGTGAGCAGAGATATTAATAATTTTTCCAGATAACAAGCACAATCCAAAATGTAGGCCCTCACAATCTATGACTAGACTGAAAGTTCTTTACATAGAAGGACTTTAAGTATCAAGTCCTTGAGCACATACCCGTCCATGCTGCATTGTATACTTGTACACAATGTAGCACAGGATAAATGCTTAATATTGACTCATTATTGTGATGCCCTGCACACTAAGAACCACAAACATGCCCAATGATGCAGAAGGGTTCAGCTGACGGTATTAGCAAACAGTGCTTGCAAGAATGGGTTAGCACCAAGTAGCAAGTGGATCATACAAATTTAATTCTTTACTTGATTCCAGGGTTATTTTCCCATCAGCAGCAGAAGGTGTAGAAGAAAAACCTCTCGCTCAACAGTTCATGCTCCTCTTGCCTTAGTATTGATATTAATGCCAACAAAATTAGTAATTTGACAATTAGTTCCCCACTTACCTGAGAAGACAAGAAAGGGAGAAAGAAAGTATTTTAACTAGATTATAATGTGGCTCTGACAAGTCAGGATCCTGTCATGTTATAGCCTTCCAACTTTAACATTTTCATGTCTGCTTGGCAGGTTATTAAAATAAATGAGGGTGCATCGGGCTGCTGCCGTGCTTCTCTCTAATGGGGGTTGAGGAATTTGCAAGCCACCGATGTAAATTGACCGATCTCAGAGACTGAAAGGATTTAGCTAAAGTGGACAATTAGGATCATTTCTGCACAGCTGAGTGAAATATTCCTTGTTATTTTAATAATTCAGGCCCAGGGTAATTTTCGGAGGCTAAGTTTGTCAAGATAATGTGCCTGTGCTTGTCTGCTTGTCATTTTTAACTCAATCCCACATGTTACAGGTGCAGTCTAGCTTACAAAACAGGAAAATCACTCACTGGAGAATTTGCATATGGAATACAGATACACTGCATTGAGGGAAAGCAGACCAGGAGATTGACAGGGAGCCGCAGTGTGAATGCCTCATGATGGTGAAAGTCTGGATAGCTGATAGATGTTGCACTGCTTTATTGATTCAGTTATGAGTGTCACTGGAAAATATGCATATGCAAGTGTGGACCACATACAGAGCCACTTACCTGGTGTAACCTACAGTGTTTCAGTTAAGAAATGCATGAAGTCTGGGTATTCCCTTGTGGTATATGTAAATGCTTGCTTTCGACTCACATAGACTGATGGAATAATATTTTTAACTTTTGGTAGCAAGACCTATTTAAAGACTTATACATGAGTTTAGGATAGAGAAATTTGAACTAGAGAGTTCATCAGTGCATTTCTGCAAGTAGGAAGAAGCTTGTTTGGCCAGATGATGTGGTCCCAACAGATTAAAACATCACTCATGATTACACTGATTGGTATAAAACTAGAAGTGACCTCTTCTGTGTGTAAGTCTAGCACTGGATGGAAACAGTCACATTAATTTGAAATCAAGAAGTTATTAAAATAAAATTCTGATTGAAGCACCTTCTGACAGCCCTGCTCTGGGGCCCTATGATCAAGTCCTTTTTAGCTGTTTATCGGGTGACAGATGACCCTAGGTCAGGGCTGGTCACACTGCAATCTTCTCAGGCCCTCCACACAACTTCATAGGGGCAGCTCAGTTTCTTTCTATTTTATTTTTCAGTTTTCCATGCAATAATTTATTTGAAGATACAATTTACAGTAAAAATATCATCAACAACAACAGAAGTCTTAAAACCATTGCTCTTGAAAGGAGAGATTTTGCAATGGAAGTTAATCTAAGAGTGAAAACACAGCTAGCATTATTAGCTACATATTCTTTAGCATGAATTACGTTATCATAATAATGTGTCTTTACATCTACCTAAGTGGATTTATCAATAAAATTGTAAGCGGATGTGGGAATAGGACTGAATGCAGTATGTTATGAGGGGGGGAGATCTACAACAAGTGGCTCATGCCAAATAAGTAACTTAAGTGTTGCACAAATAATCCAAAACTTCCATCTATTTCAATGTTGTTATGACGTCAATGGTCTTTGCCCCTGAACTCTGATGGAAGATGGTCTGGTGCATCAGAAAGTCCAAAGATTACTTTTCTCCTAAATCAAATCTCCTCTTAACCTCAACAAATATTAAACCCTCAGGTTGTATTTTTGCTGTGTCACCCAGCATGAAGGGCTTGTGTGTTGAAATGCTGAACCATACAGCTAACAGGGAAGAGGAACCCTCCTCTTCCCAAGGAACCCTTGGGACTCACTACCCATCACAGGTCAGCCAAGGAGCTGAAGCTGGAAGAGAAACCATTTTTCCAAACAGTGGTGTTTTTTAATTATCTCCAATATGGTTTTTCTAACCAAGTGAGCGAAATGTTGGAGAAGCCACTCTTCTTTGGAATTCTGGGCCAACAATGGAGGAATGACACATACTAAACCATGAACAAATAAGCAAACAAAGCCAACCCAGAATGGACCTGACTTCTCTCCATGTATCAGACCATCCCCAGACAGGAGCTGCCCAGTCTCCTAGCCTCCAGTCTCCGCCTCACCTCCTACAGTCCAGTACCACATAGATCAGCACCTTGCTACACGGCACGCCAATTTCTCTGTGAGTCAGGTCATAGCAACGACTTAACAGGTGAGCTTAACAAAATGAAAGCATGCTTCTCATTCAGATCCTGGGAGGGTTGAGCAGATTCTTTGGGTAATCTCTTTCGAGCAGTGGCTCAACATTGTGATTCCTTCCTTTGTGTATCTCTGTCGTCTCAGATGGTACCTCTTCTAACCCGTGAGCAGAGGACAGAGAGTGAGCTGAGAATCTCACAAACTATTAGGGTCCAGGCCCGAAATGGCACAAACCGCCCACAGCCCAGTGACTGTCCATTGGCCCCAAACTGACTAAAAGGGTCTCAGAGAAATAAAACATTCCTGTGGGTCCGGGAGGTTAGTGAGCATCTAGCTTGTCTCTATCACATGGGCCAACAAGGTGGAAAACAATGACATTTCAGAACTGAGCACAAGTCGTAGAGGTAAAGAGGAGAATAGGCAAGAACATAGAATTATGTGTTAAAGGGCACATGATACATATAAATGATATGCATGGAGACTCCTGCCACCTCACCCATGCAAGCCTTCAACAGACGGTCCAATAAGTATCTCCATGAACCATTTGGAGGTAGCATCATTTAACAAAATAGCACATTTAAGAAATAGCTTTGGAATTTTAAGAATTTACTTCAATGGGTCTTTCCAGTTGTTTCTTCACTAGCCAAACCGCCACATCTCTCCTTTCACTCACTTTGTTTTACACATTTTCCCACTTCATTGTTTTCTCCTGGAAAGGGCTTGGCATGTCAGCTGCCTCATATAGATCATGTGTTTGAGTCACCCACAGCTCCAAGTTTCTGGGTAAGACTGTTAATGTAATAGATGCTGAATATTAGAGTGTATTAGGTTAGAGAATTAGACTGGAGTAGATGATCAATAAGTGGGTAAAAGTGAATTACAATTGATTAGCAAGAGTTTTGCACAAGCACCTCCATATGCTTAATAATTAAACCTTGTGACTCAACTTTAAACTTGGCCAACTATGATATACATGAAGGGATGAAGGGGCCTGTGGAACTAACTATGTTTTTCAGACTTCCTGGGATTGAATAAAATTACCACAATTATAGTTAATCAATTTTGTGATTATTTACGTAATGACTCTCTTCGATTAAACAAATTCCCACTGGGAGAGTCTTCTCTTTTTAATTTCATTGAGAAATCCAAATATCACTTTTGATTTGAAAATCCATAATAAATGGGAGACATCAGTTGTCAATGCTAACCTATCTAGGAAGGTGGTTGGGCATTTCAATGAGCAGAAGGAAATTAAAGAACCAACCCATGATCACGAATCATTTTAGAACCTAACTTAATCATCTCACATTGGTCTCATTTTGTCCCTGCGTACCAAAAAAAACACCAGCTTATGACTGAGAAATGCAGTGTCTTACACAAAGTAATGTCTTTGTATGTGCAAATATACTTAAGTCAAGGCACTGTTTGCCTTCTCTTGGGTACCGCTGCTTCCTTCCACTGGCCCCCATAGAAGGATGGGCCACTAACTAGCACATAAGGCATAAAATCATGATGATGCATCTCCTTGTCGTACCATATATGGCTGAAATGCATTTTATATTGGCAATTAAAAATCTTGCAATCTTACAGAAACTGCAAAACTAACTCTGAAATATGTTTTAAATTTTCTTAGATTAAAATCCTAATCCAGTCCATAACAACACCTTTGGATATACTAGACTACCCAATCCCTGAATATTTTGTAGGCGGGACCTGACATTTTTTAGACTTATCCACTGCTCAGTTAGACAGGCTTTTCCTTTTCACACTGCACTGACATAAAGGTAGAAAAAATATCAGAAACAACAAGATGGCTTAGGGATGGAGGTCCATGTTAATCAGTTTTCTTCTCTTGTTTGAGTTTGCAGTCTTCACTTTGTGTTGATTTACAGGAGGAAACTTGGTATTCAAGGCAAATACTTATCAGAACACAATTTATTCAGAATGGCTTTCAAATGCAGGTTCAGAATATTTGCCTGAATAATCACTCAAGCTAAAATATGGGGGAGCTCAATTTTTTTCTCTACTGATTACTAACTCAATTCTGGCCTTTTAATGTAAATTTTAACTAAAATTGTATCTGATATGTTTTAGTTGTATGTCTAAATTCTCATGTATTATATATATTATTTAAAACTTAGCCTTTTAGGTTCTAAAACATAATTCTCACCCATCTGGCACATGCAGTCAACCTCACAGCATCAGCCAGCAGCCTTTCAGCCACTTTCCGTATTGGAACTGTTCAAATGCACTCACAGTAAACATTCGTGTTCATGTTAACCCTGTGAAGCCAAAACAGAAACCCACAAATGAAACCATGGCATCTGATTTTTCAGTTAAATTTAGTTAGATTTTATAAAAATGCAGCTTTTGGATATACCGTAGAAATATTTTCCTCTCCTAAACTTCAATATCTCAAAAATACCAATTGTTCCAATTTACTCATTCTTCTGTGCACAAAGCACTATGTGGTGAGTCACAGGAGTGAAAAGGCATAGAAAAACATCATCTTTGTGCTCAATCAGTTCATAAGTAAATTATAACATTTACAAAGAAAGGAATTCCCACTCTCTGACAGGAGCAGAGGCGCTTCATGAAGAAGTTGGTATTGGGCCTGGATTTTACAGCACGTGTGGGACACAAACAGGAAGAACTGCAGGTGGAATGGAGTTCAGAAGCTGTAGGCCGTGTCTGTGGATACATGCACAATGTGACTTGACCGGAGCGGATAGAGAGGAGCAGTGGGTCTCATTTAAGGAAACTTAGGTTAAGGAATAACCATGGACAGCTGTGGTTACCAAGATAAGAGTTTTAGGATTATCTGATACGCAATAAGATGCTATACATGTTTTCAAGCAAGAAAAACATAATTATGAGCATGCTTTAGAAATTTCATTGCTCAAAAATCCCCTGGGCTATAAGATGAAGGGAAGGGGGAATTTGAGCAGTTTGGGAAGCAGTCTTATTATCAATTTTATCATTGTTAATATTGTTAGAATCGATAGACTCAGGGTTTCCAGCACTTTGGGGAAAATGACAACGTGACAGTGAATCAAAGAGGGAAATGTATCCATCAGGCCATGGACATAAAGAGCTGGGGTACAGAGCAGAAGTCGGAAGCTGGAGCGGGGCATTGGGCACTGGGCAGGAGTGGACCACTCCACCACTGACCTGAGCTATGCCTAGTCTTCCAAGTGTAAGGCACTGATGTATAATTTCACCCACTTTAGCTTATAGTTTATGTCTAAAACATAGGGTAGGAAAAGTGGGAACAAAGAGACAAGGAAACTAATAGAGATGGATTGCAGCTACTGCGAAGTGAGTGAACCAAGGGACTATGAAATGTCCACATGCAATGCCTGGAATCTGTACTTCTGCGGACGTGCTGTGGATATTCTGTGCTCTGTGCTCGACATCTGTTATTCAAACTACGTTAGGGTAAAGCATCTTTCTTTCTCTTTCAGGGAGGACGTAATCAAGGTCTCAGGGCCTTTGCTAAAAGCACAAGAACATTACTCCTTCCGCTTCATCACTGCTGCTTTCCCCCAGTGCCCACCATCTTCTCAAGAATAAGTTGGAAACCTATGCAACATCCTGGGTCACATTTTCTGGCATGTAGGTAGTGACAATAAAAAGCAAAGCCACTGCTTGCCTCAGAGAGTTTTCTGGTTGTGCAGTGGTCTTCCCATGCACAATGCTTTGTCGGCCTTCTGTAGCATGGGGCGCATTGTCACAATGGTTTCTACTTCCATTACCCCAGCTCTTGAATGCTATTATTGGCATAGGTAACTTGGTAACAGAATAATTTTGAAGTAAAAAATATAGAGCAAGAAAATAAAGGTACCTCTTTTATTATTTTTGAAATACTGACAAGAGCGTCTGTATCATTAGCCATCAGGGGAAAGATCAAGTAATACATCAAAAAGTGGGAGATACGGGTGCCTCAGAAATGTCGCCTTCTTCATGGGAATCCTGTCTTGTCAACCGGTCAGGAGGTTTCAGTGTTCAAACAACCTCGCAGCTAATCTGACATTGATATAAAACTTGCCATTTACATGAAAATGCCAGCCCTCACCCAGGACCTGACGTGGCTTCTCTGTGAAGGGAGACTTCTGCGCACATCTTGGAGATAAGAAGAGAGTAGCCTGTGGCGCGTTTTATGTTAAGTAGCTATAAAATATAGAGGAAGTTGGTGGCGGGTTTAAGATGAAAATATATGACTAAATAACCAAAGCTGTGTTAATAAAGTCGTTCACCAGGTGACCAGGAAGTGCCAAATAAAGACCCTCAAACAAAGAAAATGTAGCTTTCCAAGGATGCTAAGGAACATAAAATATGACTCCATGGGCCCCTTTAAATCTATCAGCAGTGGCGACATCTATTGAGAGATAGGGCGACTGGGAGAGTTGAAATTGGATGTTGATGAGTCGGCTCCCTGAGTCTTTACTCTCCTATCTAAGGATTTGTTCTTACAGCCTGTGGGCTCTTATGAACTATAAAAAAGAGAGGGAAATAGAACCTCCCAGAGCAGCCTGCGGTGGGCCACAGCATGTGTATTGGCATCAGAGTCAGGGAGACAACACAGGCTCTGAGAACACATTTTACGGAACAAGGACCAGGGACTGAATTGCCCAGGATAAACTTAATTTTGGCCCACGAGGTTATTCTCGTGGTCATCTTCATCATGTGTGCATTTTTGTGACATCTTAAGCTTTTATAATAGTAACCTTCCAGCTGTCTTTTCCATAATTCCTGACCATTTCTCAGTTCATTCAGAAGCATTCCTGCGGCCTCCAGGAGAGTTAGACTGAAGCAGAAATGCAAAGGGGTTATACAAGTTAATACTGCTTTATTTTTCTTTTTTTTCAAACATGGACCTGGAGAATCCAAAGAGATGAGCTTCAGGAGAGCAGGATAAAATGAATAGGGGGCATGGCAGACCAAAGCCAGAACAGGGTGGGGAGGGGGTCGGTGTGGAGGAGAGCCAGGCAGGGTTGGAGGGCAGACGGGAGTGGCGAGGATGACCTTGAGCAAGGATCTGACCCTGGGCTCCCAAGAGGGAGGAAGGAGTTGACGCTGAATGACACCAGCATGGAGGTGGCTTAGACAGGTGGTCTGAGGAAGCCGGTAAAGCCAGCTTGTTACACCTTGCCATCCAGGTGCCTGGTGGCTTACTGGGCTGAAGAGCTGGCTCTGCTCCCCATCTCCTTCTTATCCACTGCGGTCCATTGTCCATCAAGGGCCTCAGTGCCTGGAAACTTTACAAAGCATCCCATGTGGACACTGTTTTGTGAACAGACCCATATATCTGTAAGCTTCCCCGTTCCCTCCCACACACACAATAAAACTTGAACAATAAAAGGAAAAGAATCGGATTAGGTTGGAAGGTAGCAAAACCAGTGTTCCTTGTATTTCATCACAGAAGCATCTCTATTATTCTCTTCTACTGATAACGATACCAGCATTTTAGAGTTTACAGATTATAACATGTGGTCAAACATTTAATTATTTTAACAATATGGTTGTTATTCCCATTCCACAGATGTGGAAACTGAGGTACAGAGACTGAGAGACATAGTCAGTTTTGAGCTTCTTTGATTTCCCTGAGTACAAGAAAACATTATTTAAAAGGGGGAAAAATTGGTGGGAGCTAAAGTACATATGGGGACTGCTAGGGAAGGGGTTAGGAGTGTGTGGGGGGGTTGGCAAAGTTTAGCAGGGAATCAAGATGGACTGCAACCCAAAGAGACAGGTCTGCTGACCCCAGAGAGAGGCTCCTTGAGCCCTGAGACTGTGGATCACAACTGGATCTTTGTGTCTCTAACAGAATCAGATAAGAATATTCTCAGGGCTCAGAGCCAGTGGAACTTCTAGGGCTGGGATTGACACTTTCTTCCTCACTCCAAGCTCTCTCATTCCATCAGGTGCCTCCCAAGACAGGCTCTGAGCAGACAGCAGCCGATGTGGCAAAGAGGAAGGGCAGGAATGGGCCACCACTGCAGATGTGATGCTCAGCTCCACTTCCCTGTCCCCAGTCTCATGAGCCTCAGAACAGTGGCTTACGTGAAGAACTTCACATTGGTCCATTGCATGGGTGACATCACACAGACTGGGCAGTGAACAAGTGATGCCCTGTTACGCTGGAGACTTTGATAATGCACATATATTCCAGAGGGTAAGGAATGAATTCTGAAAATTCAGGAAACTGCCACTTTGATGAAATTTTAGGGGTTCAGTAGCCAGAGGCATACCAGGATAGCCCCTCCAAAATGAAAGAAAGTTGCTGCATCTTTCATTCTCTTTTACACTGAAGAAGCACAGTGCATGGTAAACCTCTCTGGGTTCTGAAGGCAATGTCTTCCTCACCCATGAATGTCAATCTGACCCATATGTTGGGAGACAAAGAAGGTTGATAGCTTGGAGTGGTGCCCAGATCATAAATAGTGTCTTTAGAAGGTAAAGCTGCAGTCCAAGCAGCCCTTCCATTTGGACTCTCTGACACAGCAGACACTGTGGGTTGGAGGCATCAGCAGTTGGAAAAGATGCAGGTGAAGTTTGTGGAAAGCGCCAGTGGGAGAATCACGACATGTGACCCTGAGATTCTGGAGCAAAGCCATAGCATCTGCAGCAGAGAATGATATGCCTCTTGAGAAATGTTCCTACTATGTTACTGAGCTCTGGTAGAGGGAACATTGACCATGTGGCAGAAAGAGATCATGAATCCAGAATGCACCTTATGAGCAAGGTTCTGTCCCCCCATCAAGTCATGAAACCATATGAGAGTCATGGAAATCTGTTGTGAGGTGGGAGTCGAACATCCAGGATCAAGCCAAGCAAGACTAGAAGGCATGAGTGAGCTGCCTGACCAAATAGCTCAAAACCAACTGCCACCCACCATGGTTGCAGCAGCACTCTTCCCCCAGCTCCTTCCTATAAGTCTATAGGTGGTTCCATACAACCAGCTGAATGATGGGTTAGCTCAGATATGGATGAGGGCTGAAAAAGAACGGCAGCCACAACACTGACATTCTGTGATGTCCAGAAGAGACAGTAGAGAAAGAAAATATTCCCAGTGGGTGTAACTGTGGATGATGCACTTGGTCATTCACTTTGTGTAGAAAAAGAGGTGGACCAACTTGAGAATATATACATATTTCTGGACAGTTTCCAATGACCTGGCCAGTTGATTGAGAACCTGGAAAGAAAAAGGACTGGAATATTATAGGCAAAGAGCTCTGATTAAGGCAAATAGATATGTACATAAGAGCAAGAATGATGTGTGAAGATATTTATATCACATGCTAATGCCCATTGGAAGGCATTAATCATGGAAGAAGCACTGAAAAACCAAGTAGACAAAATAACTCAGCCAGTCAACATTAACCAGCCACCATCATTGGCCAATACAGAATCTGAACAGTAGGTATATGAATACAGTGCATGATTGTAGAGATAGAGGCTACACATGGACCCAGCAAGGGATGACACTTACCAAAGCTCATCTAGCTACTGATTTTCCAAAATGCAAGGCATAAGGACAAATGTTGAGCCCCCAATATGGTACTGTTCCTTGGGGAGACCAACTAGCCACTATGTGGTTTGGCAAAGGACTGCATTGGACTTCTATTGTGCAATGGGTAGAGGTTTGACGTCACAGAAAAAGCTACCTCTTATGGGTGGGAGTTTGTCTTTCCATCCAGGAGAGCCTCAGTTAGCACCATTCCCCAACGAGTTATGAATAGTCTAATCTGCAGGCACAGAATACCACACAGCAAGGAACCTGACCAAGGGACCCACTTCACAACATTGAGGTATGGAAGAGGACCTTAGATCATGGAATCCAGTGGTTGTATCATGCACCAAACCTTCCAGGAGCAGACAGCCTCAAGGAATTCTGGAATGGCTCTGTCTGTCTGTCTGTTTTTTGGCTGATGCTGTCCTTGTGTTATACTCTACAGGAGGTCACCTACTGCCTGAGGGAGTGACCATTGTCACAAAGAATGGAGTTATACTTCTTTATTCCTCATTATTGAGAAAAATTTTTAAATTATCTTCTCATCTTAGTCTATGGGAGAATAAAGCATAGTATGGAAGAGGCAGGGTGATGAAGTCAAAAGTGTCCTCTGGAAAACCGGTTCTCAAATTTCCCATGCGTCAAAATCAACAGGAGGGCTTGTTTGGGCCCAACCCTGAGTTTCTGATCTAGTAGGTCTGGGGTAGAGCTTGAGAATTTGCATTTGTAACACATTCCCGGGTTGTGCTGATGATACTGTGATCTGGGACCATGCTTTGAGAACCACTAGCCTAAAAGATGTTCTAGGGATAGCTGCCTGGCTCACATTGATCCCCTTTATCTAAGGATCACCCTAATATATGAAATGAATCCCCCAGTATCTACACATGTCTGTTTCATATAACCCCACTCTTCTTTCCAGGGTAGATCTATCCAGGATAGATGACCAACACATGCTGTCCAATCAGTTATCCTCTCCCAGGAACATCAAACTAAAAAGGGAGAGAGACGAGCCTGAAAATTGTTCAAAACAGAGCCACAGTGATATCCAGTGCTCTAATGAGAGGTTACCAACCCTCAGCAGCAGAGACACCCAGACCTGCCCTGGCTCCATGCCAAGTCTAGATGGTTTTGTTGAATAGAATTGGTCAGAAGTAAAATCAATTCTATTGCAGGAGAGAAACATTTCAGGTTTCATTAGTGGGAATGGAATCAAGACGATTTAGAAGAGACATTGGGAGAAACAGATAAGATAGAGAGACAATGACCACATTCTTACAACCAAGAGTGAGGCAAAATAAAAAACACAGTTAGAGTTAAAATATATAAAGGGAGAAAAAGGCTGAGACTGCACAGAGCACGCAATGGCCCTAAGTAGACTTTTTTTTTTTTTTCTCACTGGCTAAAGCTACCAACTGTCCCTGTTTGTCTGAAACTGAGGGATTTCTCTGGACACAGGACTTTCAGTGGTAAAACCAGGACAGAACAGTCCTGAGGCAACTGGGAGAGTTTCTTATTGTACTCACAGCATTGATATTAAAATAATGACATCAAGTCAAGAAAAGCTACACACAGACTTCTACTTTGGTAATAGTGAACTAGGTAATTTGGTCCCACTTTCCTACTGAAGACAAACCAAAAGCTAGACCACATAATAAGGGGAAAAAAACTTCTTAAAAGGATCAAATATTTAATAAAATAATAAGATATTACTGGACCCAGTGTCTTAGGTTGTGTTCCCCAGCAGCATATCCTGAAACAAGGATGGATGTACAAGTGATTTATTAAGGATTTGTTCCCAGAAAATACAGTGAGAGAGTGAAATCATATAGGAAGAGGAAGAAGCCAAACAATAGTATCTTTTCAGGCTTCAGCCTAAGCCCTCAGGGAGCTCTGAAGTGTAACTTATGGCTTTGAGTTTGTCTATTCTCAGGCAAGTCACCTGTGCTGTTTTACTCCCTCACCAGGATAACGTCCACATCAACTGCCAGACCTTTTGACTTCTGCACCATAAGGTAAATTCACCCAGTAACCCAAGGACATTCCTCCCAAGAGAATCCCAGTTGAATGTCCTTAAAAGTAAAACATACAGAAATGTGGGAATGGGCACATAGAAAGAGTGAGGGGCATCCTAGGAGAGACGGACAGAACAACAAGGTCCAGTGATCTTGAAGATATGTCAATAGAAATTTTCCAAACCAAAATGCAAAGAGAAAAAGAATGAAGAAAAATGGAACAGAACATCCAAGAACTTTGGGGAAATTACAAAGAATATAACACATGCCTAATGAGAATATAAGACAGAGGAAAAAGAAAGAAGGAGAGAAATAATGTTTGAAGTAATAATGGCTGAAAAATATACAAAAGTAATGACATACATAAAGTCACAGATCCAGAAAGCTCAGAGAACACCAAGCAGGATAAATACCAAGAAAAGTCTATAACTGGGCATATTCAAACTGCAGAAAAGCAACAGCAAAGAGGAAATCTTGACAGAAACCAGAGCAAACATCTTACCTATAATGGAACAAGGATAAGAATTACATTGGATTTATCATTATCAGAAATCATGCAAGCAAGAAGAGAGTGGAGTTTAAAGTGTTAGATGAAAAAAATCTAACCATCTAGAATTCTGCATCCAGTAAAATTACCATTCAAAATTGAAGGAGAAATAAACACTTTCTCAGGCAAGCAAAAACTAAGGGATTCTGGAGCTGATAGACCTGTCTTGCAAGAAATGCTAAAGAAGTTCTTCAGAGAGAAGGGAAATTATTTAGGCCAGTAATTCAGATGTACATAAACAAAGGAAGTATATCAGAAAAGAAATAAATTAAGGCAAAAGAAAATATTTTATTTTTTTAAATTCCTTATTGATCTAATCGACAACTGTTTATACAAATAATAGCAAAAATGTATTAGGTAATATAGCATATGAATGAGTGTAATGAATGATAGAAATGTTATTTCCTTTTAACGTTGAGAAGGAGGAATTTTGAATTATAAGTTACATCTACTACCCTATGGAGCAAAGCGTTATTCGAAAGTAGACTTTGATTAGTGATAAACATATATTGCAAAATCCAGGGCAACTACTAAAAGTGCTGAAAATTAAACACCACTTATCTAAATAATACATGGATCAAAGAAAAAGTCTTAAGACTTTAAAAACTATTGCCAATCTTTGAGACATTTAAAAATATTTGAACTAGAGGAAAATGAAAAAAGCAACTTATCAAAATTTGTGTAATATAGTGAAAACAGTGTTAGAGGGAAACTTATGGCATTACATGCAGATATTAGGGAAAAATTTATGAAATCAATAACCTAATATTCCATCCTAGTAAACCAGAGAAAGAAGAGCAATTTAAACTTAAATCAAGCAGAAGAAAGAAATAATAAAAATTAGATTAGAAATAAATGAAATTGTAAACATAAAAACAATAGAGTAAATCAATGAAATCAAAACTGGTTCTTTGAATTAACCAATAAAACTAATTAAACTCTAGCTAAGCTAACCAAATAAAAAGAGATAATGCAATTTATTAATATCAAAATTAAAGAGGGATCGTTGTTACTCTTCTGCTGGATAATAAAATGATAATAAATGAATATTAAGAAAAACTCTATGCCCACAAATTTGACTATATAGACCAATACTTTGAAAGACATAAACTATCAAAACACACACAGGATAAATAGATAATACAAATAGGCCTATATCTATTAAAGAACGTGATCAATAATTAATAACATTCCAAAAAAAGAAAACACCAGGTCCCTAATGTTTCACGTGTGAATTCTACTAAAATTTAAAATAGAAATCGTACGAATTCTCTAAAACTCCTTTCAAAAATAGAAACAAAGGGAACACTTTATAACTCATTGTATCAGGCCACCACTGCCCTAATACCAAAACTATATAGAGAAATACAAAAAGGAAAACTACATACCAATATCTCTAATGAACATAGATACAAAAATGTTCAACAAAATATTAGCAAATCAAGTCTAAAAATTTCTAAAAATAAGTATATACCACAACAAAGACGGATTTTTTTCCAGGTATAAATGGCTGGTTCAACATTTGAAAATCAATCACTGTAATCCATCAATAGGCTAAGAAAGAAAAATTATATGATCATATCAACTATTAAGGGAAAAGCATTTGCCAAAATCCAGCACCCATTCATAATAAAAACTCTCAGGAAACTAGAAATAGACAGGATTTCCTAAACTTGGTAAAGAAAATTCAAAAACAAACAAGCCAATAAATAAACAAAAAACATCATATTAATGTTGAGAAGCTAGGTGCTTTCCTCTTAAGTTCAGGAACAAGGCAAGGATGTCCCCTCTCACCATTCCTACTCAATATTGTATTGGAAATTCTAACTAAGGCAATAAGGAAATGAAAATGAAAGATGTACAGATTGAGAAGAAAGAAATAAAACTATTTTTTGTTCTTTGTGTGTCTGTGTAGAGAATCTCAGAAAAATCAACTACACCAAGAAAACTTTTGGAACTAATAAGCAATTATAACAAGAGCTGCAAGACACAAGCTTAATATACAAAACTCAATTGCTTTCCTACATACCAACAATGAACAATTGGAAGTTGAAATCAAAATCCCAATATCATTTACATTATCACCACGAAATTGTAATACTTATATGTAAATCTAATAAAATATGTGCAGAATCTATATTCAGAAATTTATAAAATTTTAATGAAAGAAATTAAAGAAAATCAAAGATCTAAATAAATGGAGAAGTATTTTATGTTCATGAATAGAAAGACTCAATATTGTTTTGTAGTCAATTCTTCTCAACTTTATATACAGATTCAACGCAATCCCAAATAAAATTCCAGCAAACTAGTTCATGGTATTTCAAGCTAAACCAGTTCTAAAGTTTACATAGGAGGACACAAGACCCAGAATAGCCAACGTAATAATGAAGAAGAACAAAGTTGGGGGAGTGACATTACCCAACTTCAAGAAATACCAAAATTGACAGTAACCAAGGCAGCTTGGTCTTGGTGAAAATTGAGACATATAGATCAATGAAACCCAGGAATAGAGAGCGCAGAAATGGACTCATACCAATGTCTGATCTTTGATAAGAAACAAAAGTAATTCAATCGAGAAAAGATAGTCTTTCCAAAAAATGGTGATGGAATAATTGGATATCCGTATGCAAAAATATTGATTCTAGGCAACGAACATATACTTTTCACCAAGTCTAACTCAAAATAGATCACAGACCTAAAAGTAAAATGAAAAACTGTAAAACTTCTGGAAGAAAACATAGAAGAAAATCTAGGTGACCTTGGGTTTGGTGATGAGTGTTTAGATACAACACCAAAAACATGATCTGTGACAGGAAAAATGGAAAAGTTGGACTTTATGAAAACTAAAAAGTTATGCTCTGTAGAAGTTATTGTTAGGAGACTGAAAAAATTCATAATTTCCAAAAACTGGTAGCAACCAAGATATCCTGCAACAGATGAATGGATAAACAAACTGGAATGCATCCATACAATGTGACATTATTCAGCAATAAGAAAAGAATGAGTGGGCTGGCCCTGTGGCTTAGCTGTTAAGTGCTCGCGCTCTGCTACTGGCAGCCTGGGTTCGGATCCCGGGCACGCACTGACACACCGCTTCTCCGGCCATGCTGAGGCCAGGTCCCACATACAGCAACTAGAAGGATGTGCAACTATGACATACAACTATCTACTGGGGCTTTGGGGAAAAAAAAGGAGGAAGATTGGCAATAAATGTTAGCTCAGAGCCGGTCCTACTCAGCAAAAAGAGGAGGATTAGCACCGATGTTAGCTCAGGGCTGAACTTCCTCACAAAAAAAAAGAATGAGCTAGCAAGCCATGAAAAGACAGGTAGGAACTCTAAGTGTATACTGCTAAGTGAAAGAAGCCAGACTGAAAATGTTGCATACTCTATGATTCCAGCTGTATAAAATTTGAAAAAGGCGAAACTGTAGAGAAAATCAAAAGATCAGTGGTTGCCACAGGTTTGGGTTTGAGTAGAGATGAGTAGGTGAATCATGGAGGATTTTCAGAGCAGGGGAACGGTTCTGTACGATACTGTAATGGTGGATACATTCCCGTTGGTCTTTTCAGGTTTCTTTTCTTGTAAATTTCCTCTTCACAGTCATTGCCCATGTTTCCATTGGGTCTTTTAAACATTGCATGATATGAATGCTACATATTATGGATGCTCATTTTTGTCTGTCGTATGCATTGAAATTGTCTTTCCCTAGTCTGTGGCTAACTTGTGGCTTGTCAATTTATTCAGTTTAGGAAGTTTTTGTTATTCACAAATTTTTACTTTAATTTAATGTAGTGAAAGTTATAGTCTTTTTTTCCCCACTTTCCTTTCATTATGCCTTATAAAATAAACCCTACCATACATGGAGGACATAATATATCTCCCTACATACTTAAAGTTTTGTTTTACTCATTCAGGTCTTTAATATATGTGTAATTCAATTAATTTTAATTTCCCATATGGATAGCCAATTATCACATTGATTTGCACAGCCATATCTGTCATATGTTCATTTCATATATAAATATAGAAATGTGTGTTTGTGATTCTGTTTCTGCACTTTCTACTCTGTCCCATTTTTCATTTGTCTATCTCAATTCCCACACAACATTAAATACCACAGCTCTATAATCACTCTGCTGTTTGGTAAGGGGAGATGCTCTATTATTCTTCAACATTATCTCGGCTACTGTTAGACTTTTACTAAATTTTAGGATGAAATTATTCAGTTTTGTAGAAAAAATTAGGGAATTGATATAAATTTTGTTACATGTATTGAATAAATTGGAGAAAAATGATGTGTTAGTCCCATCCACTAATTTGGGATGTATATTTACTTGTCTTCTTCTTTGTATTTTGATAAAGTTTTTCATGAATCTCTTACATATTTAAGTTAAATTTATTCATATGTATATTTGTTGCTATTTTGAGTGGGATTTTTTTAAAATTACATTTCATATTTGATTTCTGTTTACATTTAAGAGCATAATTGATTTTCTTCTATGTTAATATATTATCTAACAATTTGCTGAACTCTACAATTAATTCGTCTAGTTATCTTCAGATTCTCCTGCATTTTCCATGAAGACAAGCATATCATCTGAGAACAAGGACTGCTTTATATCTCACCTTTCAATTTTTTACCTCATATGTAAAATTAGAAAATCTATTAATATGATTGACTTTATAAACAGATTAAAGAGAACAGAAATTCCTCATTTTATACAAATAAATAAATAAGCTTCGTCCATCCAAAGAGCTCCTTAAATTCCAGGTCTCGGCAGTAGCTATTCACACTCGGCAGCTCGGGGATAACTGACCTCAGACACAGTGGTCACATCTGCAAACAAATTTACCATTTGGACAAATATGTAAACAAAGAATTTAAGTACTATCATGTCACTTTGCCCAAAGGCACAGCTAACTAGCTGTGGAAACACTTTGATGTTTGAACATAAATGGAGGAAAATTGCCATCCCACAGAATCGGGAGTAAGTCCATCCTATGATGGATGGACCAGAGTCAGCAGCCACAGCCCAGGCATGACATAACACTGGTGTGCCACTGTCAGGTCCAAATTGTCCACGGCTGCTCTTACCTGGCCCATTTTCAGTTAAGAGCATTACTTATTGTTTCTCACTATGGATGTTTAAAGAATGCACATGGTACTGTTTGAAAATGTACTATATGAAAATGCTGGCGATGACTTTGATCCTTGTGCAAAGCTGACATCACGACCTACAAACAGATTCAGCTACATGGGGCTTAGTTTCAAAACCCAGGGCTGGCTCTTTACCAGGCCGAGGAGGCTTCATGGAGAACAACACTCAAAATACACTGTGAGGCTGTTCTGGGGCTTTGCTGAATGCTGCTGTGTTATTTTACTTTTCCTATTAGGCGTTTTGAGGACATGGACTTATAGATTTACATTTTATCTGTTTGAGAGCTTCCTGATTTCATTAAAAAAATCAATTTCTGTTAAATTATTTGATATTTAACAGAAAAATCTCTTAGCATAAAGAAATAGTAGGAAATGTCTTCGGCCTCAGGATGAGTGTTGAAGAGCAGATTGTTGGTTTTTCTCTCATATCAATTCTCCCCCTTTTCCCTCAATAGACACCCCAATCTGTAGCTAGACACATAGTCACACAGAACAAAAATTATTTTTCCCAACGTTTCTCACAACCAGGGGTAGCCATATGTCTAACTTCTTCACTTTTCAGCCTTCCCTTTGGCTGAAATTCAGATGCAATGGCCAGAGCTTAAGCAGTCATCTGCAGTAAAAGGTTTTTCTAATAACAACAGAGCAGAGAGAGAATGTACCTTGCATTCATGTATCTCTGGGACGTCCACCTCCACACTTCTTTCTTATGTGAAAGAATTAACTATCTCTTATTTAAATCACTATTACTATGTGTTTTCTGTCATAGCCACGCTTAATTCCAACTGCTACAGGTATCTACCACAAAGCAAGCCGACATCATTTGTGATGGCAAAATGTTGGAAACATTCCCGTTAAAAGTGGAAAAAAGGCTTGGAATAATGCGCTTCGCTCTTCTCTGAAATTGAGTGTAGCTGTGGGCAGGTTTGGGACCAACCTAATATTTTCTCCCTTGTGTGTGAATGATTTGTCTAGTTAGATGACTTTTTCTTATATATCTACCTCAAATTTAACATGTTCCAAACTGACAAACATATTCTTCCCCCTTTTACAATCTCTCCTTTGGTGAATAGTGAAAATTCCCTAAACCCGACTATTAGGATACTTGGCTTCCTGGTCTTACTATCCCTGGTCTCACTTCCTTTAATCTCTCTCCACTGTGATCTGTACAATATGATAATATAATCAAGATAATCCCTTCACTCCCCTCATCCTACTCTAAATTCTTCATAGTTCTTCATTACCTTCAGGAAAAATTATAATCTCATTTTAATGACATAAATGATCAGCCCCATCTATGATCCTTCCTCTAATGAATTTTATCCTGTAGGAATAGCGAGCTGGAAGGCACATTCTCTTATGCCTCCACGGCTTTGCACGAGCTACTGTATCTGCACAAAACCATCTATCCCAGTTTACCTCTTTCTAAGGCTCAGGCCAGGTGAAATTTCTTCAACAAGGATCAAACCAAGCTCGAGAGAACTACAATTCCTTTGCAGGGTCAGCCAAAGCCTTCTCGACTTTTCTGCCAGTCCCCACCACACGAGTAATCCTTTCTCTCCTAAAAGTCTGCATCTGCACAGAATGCTGTGTTTTGTTCATTGACAAAATAATAACAGGGGTCCCCCAGCCTCCCCTTCTCCAGGACGTAGTGAGTTTAATAACTACTGAAGCTCTGGGGTCTGGATGTTAAGTGGGATGGTCATGAGGAAGGGTCAACTGAAGGACACTTGACACCTTTCCATCTCCCCAGCTGCAGTTGCCGCCGTGTCCTATTACCTCGTGTCATTTGTTCCCTGCATCGCCCACAGGACTTTGCTGCCGAAAGTCAGGTCTCTCTTGATTTCATCTTGACAAGAATGCTTCTTCCAAAGAAAATTCTTTGCAAAAGAAAAGTTTCAGGCAAATATCATGTTCTCCATCTCACTATGCATGCTTGTCTACTCTAAGGGAGTAAGTTTCTTGAGGAAATTGGGTGTGACTTATGCCTTACACAGAGTGTAGTGTCTGGCATACAGTAGGTGAGCAATCAATATTTATAGACTGAATACATAAAAAGCTCCTTTCTGTAATTTCATCTCGGATTATCCTTTTACATAATGTAACTCTTTATTTTGTTTGTATTCTTCTATCATTTTCTCATGCATGTTATTGACCCAATAGAAATGTACATACTTGAAGATATCTCCTAGTGTGCTTAGCACATAGACAGGTAGACAGTGAGTAATCAATAAGTACATTGTCTTTGACTAAATGCTAATTTAGATAATTTTTGTATAATTAGTACACATTTTATGTAAGCTAAGATCCATTATAACTGAGTCTCATTGTAAGTAGACTGGAACTAGAATTATTTTATAATGAGAGAGAGAGAGAAGGAGGGAGAGAGGGGAAAAATAAGGAAGGAGAGAGAGAGTATTTTTGCTATGAATAATTTTAATTCCAGTTTTCTGCTTGAAGAATGTCCTTTTCCTGGATTTTTTTAAAAGAGAAATTGGGTACCTAACATGAGCAATGCAATGTGCTGGGTGTTATTCCCTCACAAAGATTGGGCTAGTGGATAACCTTTCTTCTAACAATTTCAAGTTATTGTATAGGACAGGTATGATAAATACTCAAATTTCTAGTTTAGTTCTCAATCTTAAATTTATTGACACATTCTAAAGTGTCCTAAAGTAGGGACTAGTTTCCATTTCCCCTTGTCTTTATTAAAGAATAACTTTCAAACACCCACATGAGTTACAGACGTCCTGAGATGAAGGCTGGATGGTGGTCTACTTAGACAAATAGATGGAAAATGGTTTTGTGTGTCCTGTGAGGGTGAGAGTGATAAAGAAAACCCCTGATTGGAAGATTGTAGAACTAGAGAAAGAAAAGACATTTGCTCAGGAATATAGAGATTTCTTTATTTGTTTTCTCTTATTCTCAAGCCCACTGTGTATATTAAGGTTTGCCTTAGAGATCCTTAACCTGTCAGGATTATAAATGATTATTGAGTTTGCTTATCAAATATCCAGTGCTGATTGGCTCGTCTGAATAACTACACAGTTGTGGTAGGAACCAGCTCTACGCTGATGCCTCCCAAATTGCCCTCCCCAGAGTCCCCAGGGTCTCACATCGCATCTCAATCTGTTCTGATCTGGGCAACACACCCTGGAAGGAGAAGCCACCATCCTCTCTGCGTGGATGCCAGAGCAGGAGGCAGAATTCTGGGTTGCTCCTCGGCGTTCTCTAACAGCCTGTGTAATTTGATGCATCACATCAGGTTAACTCATGCTTAAGGCAAGCTAGGACTCCAAATGACAGTCTTGGGTGGCACTGGGATGGTGGTGTCAAAAGGCAGCTTTCTCCTCTTTCAGGGTCCTAGCTTGCTAGTAAATTCAAACAAGTTAAGAAAGTGACTTATGTTGCTTACCAGCTTTCAATCATCTCTTCTTGTTTGTCACAACACAGAATCACTCTGTTCTGTTTGGAAACTTCACATGCCTATAACATTTCCACGATAATGATGTACCAAAATTAATTGTGTCTATATCTATGTTTATGTCTATGTCTATAGATATATCTGTATCTATATATATATATATCTGTATCTATCTATATCACCATCCATGCCTGTCTATCCAGATGTGCTAATTGTACTGAATTGCATGAATCTCTACTCCATGCTCATATTCAGGAGTTTTATAATAACTTTGAAAGAAAATTGTCTACTAGAATACTGAGAAAAGAAAAAATATATAGGACACTTGTTCACGTTATGGTAGCCTTAAATTTAAAAATTTTGCCAAATTTTCATCCTTCTCCCACTTTTTCAAAGAGGACCCCCCCCCCCATTAACATGGCTTGTAGTCAGCATCTGCTTTCACTTTATCTTTCTTACATGCTTCTGCACATTCTCTTAATATTCCATTTTTATTCGTTTGTTTGAATCCTTTGTATAAGTCCATTTGAATAAAAATAGAGCAGCCTTACTTGTATTTGCATTGCATGAAATTACAAGCAGGTGAGAGTTGAACAATTAATACCTCTTTTTTCTCAGTGGTGGTATGAGCAGTGCCAATTTAATGCTGTTTAAGCTTATTATCTAATTGCATGCTTGTGCTAGCTTCAGAAGCGGCAGGACGTGAAGGCAGACTTGTGCTGTGTTCCCTCTGCAGTAGAATATTCAATTATTTGTTCTGACTCATGTAATTCCCTGTATTCGAAGCTTGTTAATGTCATTACAGAGCTGAAATAAAGTGATTACTCTTAATGAGTATTTATCCCATAGGTAATGCAATTCTTGCACCCTCTAGCTGACAGTGGACGATTATGGATTTTGCTCCCTAGTCCTTTCGCTCCCCCCGCTCCAAAGGCGCCATCCCCCATCTCTTGACTTTTCTGTCAGGGAGGCAACATCGCATTGCGGTGTTCTGTGAAATACTGTCAGATGATGGGGAAAAAATAAAAATCTTTAAAAAAAAGGAAAAGGAAGAATTGCCACGTCCCCCGGCAGAGTTCCAGCTAATGACCACTGCTTCCACTCGCTGGCAGTGATGACAGCTTGCACTAAATGATAATGGCATGCCTGCTGTTGAGTTTGCCCACTTATGTTATTTCTCTTGACATGGTTCTGGGGAAGGCCTAATTTTTTTGACATTTGACCATGCAAATTTGAGTCCTGATACATTATTCTGCATTTACATCCTCCCACTGTTGCTGTTTAAAATGTGCTACAAGCTCCAGGAGCTCAGCTAATAAAGGCCACCGAATGAAAGGAAGTTTAATATGAATGCAAGAGGAGACCTAATGAAGGGCTGGCTTGTACATCTCAAAGATGACCTTCTAGAGATGAACGAGTGGAAATCCTTTTTAAAGCAAATGGTAAGGAATGTAACATCCCTTTTTTTTTTCTAGAATATTTTTAAATATTTTCAAATATATACCAATGGGAGAAAAAAAAGACCTCATTATATTTTACATGGAAGTTTTTCTTCTCAGCTTATCATTTAGTGCGTTATTAACCAATCTCAAGGTGATATTGGCTTCTCAAACTCTGAAAAGCATGATTTTGCAGGAAGCATCCTTGACTGCTGGACCCAGGGATGTATGGTCCCTAAACTTACTAAATACATTCGTGTCATCGAGTGCATTGCCTGCTGGATCTAAGAAAACTCTTCCGTGTTACAGATGTCTGTGGTCCTGGGAACAATTCAGACTTCATACTATATTGTCCTTGGCTCCAGACCAAAATTTGGGCATGACAAATAAAAATCAGTAAAATTTATAAAATAGTCAATAATAATAGTAACTATACTAAATTGACTTAATAACTACCAAAAATAAACACCTAATCCTAATAATGATAATTATTATCATGATTCTACCATGTTAGAAAAAGAAAAAAGTCATTATTATTACTTGCCTATCTTTATATTTTTATTTAGTAATTCTTCAGTTCACTAAATTGGTATTTCTTCATACATTTTGAAGTGCTTTATTGTGCATAGGCTCTCTTGTGGTTAAATGTATTAAAATAAATCATTTAATGAAGAGCAGTAATTGGGCTATGAGTTTGACAAGTACTACGAATATTCTAGAAAACCCTCTTTGTAATTACAGAATAGCCAACATTTTTCTCTTTTCCTCTCTTCCTCCCTTTCACCCTTCTGTCTGTTCCACCTTTCTTTTTTCCTCCTTCCTTTCTTCCTCTCTTCTTCCATTTCTGAGCACCCACTATATTTTTGAGCAACTACTATGTCTGTCTGTCTATCTATCTATCTATCTATCTATCTATCTATCTATCTATCATCTCTATCATCTATCTCTCTATCTATCTTCTTATCTATCTATGTCACAAGTTGGAGTTTAAAAAAATCAACAACACAGAGTCTTAGTAGAACATAATACTTTTTCAGTAAGAAGGGGTTATCAGATGAACATCGTATGCTACAAAAAAGAAATACTTTTCTTTTAAAAAAAGCATTCTTATTACCAAGAGGTTAAGCCGCCTACTTGAGATCAAAGTCAGAAAACGTAACTGTCATCTTGATTTCTATGAAGGGGCTCTTTTCCTCCGACGTTTCAAAAATGTGCACTCTCACATCTAGTTCTGTCCCTAAGTTACCACTGTTGACTGGGCAGCAGAGTTCCAAATCCCTTATTTTCTCCTGGCTTTAGTCTGGGAAAACACCAGAACAGATTCGAGACCCGAAACCACTGCAGCAGCTGTGCACAGCATTTGCTCCTGTACTTAGGAGACGGTCAAACAGCGAGCACGACAGTCCACCACTGGGTTATTCCCATACATCCTGTCAACACCGGTCACAGGTTCAAAAACACCGTGTAGGATCTAAGATGTGGAATTAAATATGCATGGAACGCAGGATCCTGACTCTAAGGAGGAAGTATAAGAGTACTAAGAAGACTTCTGACCACTTTTGGATTATGACATATAGCAGAGTCCATGAATATGGCCAGCACACTTGGTTTTATTCACAACAATTATGAGGCAGAATTTAGAATTTAGTTTTAAATATGCACTTTGTATTTAATTTAATGTTTTTAAAATTAATAGTAAATAAATAAATAACCATTTAATAACAAGAGTTGTTTTTGCAACAGAATGTGTACAAGGAGGTCAAAACTGATTTTCCACCCTAGTAAAGGGGCGTGAGATAGCTTACTCACACAGAAGTTAGTGTGTAGTCTTTTGGAGGTCAGTTATGCAGACATATATCAAAATCTCTCTCCCATCTCCAATCCCATCACTGTTACTTCCCAGAAAGCTAAATGGGCTATGTTTGTACTCCACAAAGTAAGCCTTTGTAGTCTGAAGGATCTAGAGGATGATACTAGAAAGCAAGTGGTATTGCTTGCTAGTAACACCCACACATGGACTTCAGAGGATGCTGCAAACGTCTCTTGAACTTCGTGGTGACTCAATGTATTAGTCATCTATTGCTGCATAATAATAGTACCCCAACCATAGTGGCTTAAAGAAACACACATCTATTAACTTACTCTCTCTGTGGTTCAGGATTCTGAGTACAAATTAAATGGTTCTCCTCATTCTAGTTCTTAAAAGACTGCAGTCCAAGTGAGGACCAAGTCTGAGATCTCATCAAAGGCTCAACTGGGGAAGGACCCACTTCCAAATTCCTTCAGGTTATTGTAGGATTCAGTTTCTTGCATCTGCAGGACTGAGGGCTTCAGGCTGTTTGCTTTCTGGAGGTTAACCGGAGCTCTGATAGGCTGCCCACAGTTCCTTGCCAGATGCCGCCCCAACCTGGCAACTTACTTCATGGAAATTTGGTTCTTCATAGGGAGCAAGGAGACTGACAGAGAGAATCCAGCAAAGTGGCACTAAAATATTATGTGATAGAATCATGTAATCGTGTGCACATAATCATGCACATAGCCCCATGTTTGCCATATTCTTTTTTTTTTAATTGAAAGGTATTTAGAGAGCAATTATAAGTGTTTTTTTTGTTTGTTTTTTTTTTTTTGTGAGGAAGATCAGCCCTGAGCTAACATCCGTGCTAATCCTCCTCTTTTTGCTGAGCAAGACCGGGTCTGAGCTAACATCTATTGCCAATCCTCCTCCTCCCCCCCCCCCAAAAGCCCCAGTAGATAGTTGTACGTCATAGTTGCACGTCCTTCTAGTTGCTGTATGTGGGACTCGGCCTCAGCATGGCCGGAGAAGCGGTGCCTCGGTGCGCACCCGGGATCCGAACCTGGGCCGCCAGTAGCAGAGTGCACGCACTTAACCGCTAAGCCACGGTGCCGGCCCGCCATATTCTTTTAATTAAAAGTAATTCCAAGACTCTACTCACACTCAAGGGAAGGGAATTACACAAAGGCATGAATACCATGAGGTGGGGATCATGGGGTCCTCCTTATATTCAGTACAGCATGTATTCACTTATTCACTGAATGTAGTGAGTGGCTATTAGGTGCCAGACAGGCAATGTTCTAGGCAAGGAGGATATGGCAATGAACAGAGCAGTCACAGGGCTGACATCATAAAGGCGAGAAAAGACAATAAAGGAAAAAACAAGAGACTATTTTTGATATTGATAACTGCTGTAAGGAAAGAAGAAGAGGAAGGAGAAGGAGGAGAAGGAGAAGAAGAAGAACAAAGGGAAGAAGAAGGAGAAAGAGAAAAGGAAGGAAGGAGGGAAGAGAGAGGAAGGAAGGAAGAAGGGAAGGAAAGAAGAAAGAAAAAGGAAGGAAGGAAGGAAGGAAGGAAAGAGGAAGGAAGGAAGGAAGGAAGGAAGGAAGAAAAGAGGAAGGAAGGAAAGAAAGAAAGAAAAATATAGTATGAGAAAAAATATATATGTGCCAGAAATCCCCAGGGGCAGCTAATTATGTTTGGGCTGTTAACGGAAGGTCTCTCTGAGATGGTGACATTTGCACTATGTCTTGCAAGATCTAGAAAGAAAACAACTTTAAAAGGACATGTGTAGAGCTTTCCTGTTGGAGGAAGAGCAAACACAAGGTCCCATGACAAGGACAAAAAGGATGCTAATGTGACTCAAGCTTGGTGAGCAAGAGTTATACAAAAGGATTTTTATGTGCAAGAGGCAAGAAGGAGCTGGGAGGACCTTCAAGCCATGGTGAGGAGTTTGGATTTCATTCTAAGAGCAACAAGAAGCCACTGGAGGGATTGGCATTTGACGAGCACAGACACACTTCATCCATCATAGAAGGTTAAAAGATGGAGTGACAACTAGATGCAGGTCTGCTGATATATTTGATGGTGCAACACTAAGAGAAGCCAGTCTGGTTGCACTTATGTTCTCAAATACAAATAAAGAAAGGTCGTCAGTTGGGAGTGAGATGTTTTAGAAAGTTGAGAAGGTGGGAAATTATTGTTGAGCAGGAAAGCAAACGTATTAAAGTGAACCAAAATTGAAAGAGATTTGAGGGTCAATTTGATAGCTGTGGTCAGGAATTTAAGGTAATACCAATAAGTATGATGAAGTGTTTTTCTCTAGCCACATCCGGCTGCTTCTGAACATGGAGAGTAGGCTAATAGCAGGATTTTTCAGGCTTAGATTTTCTGCAGATGAATGTGACAAAAAAAGAAAGTAGCAAGAAAAATAAAGATGTTCTCATGAGGATGTTATAAGGATATGCTGGGGAATCTAAACTAGCAAAGAGAGTCGTGGATGTGATGGGGATGAAGATATGAAAAATCGGTTGTGAAAACGAAAGGTCTCAATCACAGGGAAACGTTGTTGGTTGGCAACTTGCACGGGAAGATATTTAACTCAGAACAGAATATCTGAATCAACCAATTCGACAATCTGGAAGAAATGGATAAATTCTTAGAATCATACAACCTTCCAAAACTGGATCAAGAAGAAGTGGAGAATTTGAATAGACCAATCACCAGTAAGGAGATCGAAACAGTAATCAAAAACCTCCCCAAAAATAAAAGTCCAGGACCAGACGGCTTCCCTGGTGAATTCTACCAAACATTCAAAGAAGACTTAATACCTATCCTTCTCAAACTCTTCCAAAAAATTGAGGAGGGGGGGAAGCTCCCTAACTCATTCTACGAAGCTGACATTACCCTGATACCAAAACCAGACAAGGACAATACAAAAAAAGAAAATTACAGGCCAATATCACTGATGAACATCGATGCGAAAATCCTCAACAAAATACTAGCAAATCGCATACAACAATACGTTAAAAACATTATACACCATGATCAAGTGGGATTTATTCCAGGGATGCAGGGATGGTTTAACATTCGCAAATCAATCAACGTAATACACCACATTAATAAAATGAAGAACAAAAATCACATGATCATCTCAATAGATGCAGAGAAAGCATTTGACAAGATACAGCATCCATTTATGATAAAAACTCTGAATAAAATGGGTATAGAAGGAAAGTACCTCAACATAATAAAGACCATATATGACAAACCCACAGCTAATATCATCCTCAATGGTGAAAAACTGAAAGCTATCCCTCTAAGAACAGGAACCAGACAAGGATGCCCACTGTCACCACTCCTATTTAACATAGTATTGGAAGTCCTAGCCAGAGCAATCAGGCAAGAGAAAGAAATAAAAGGGATCCAAATTGGAAAGGAAGAAGTGAAACTGTCACTATTTGCAGATGACATGATTTTATATATAGAAAACCCTAAAGAATCCACCAGAAAACTTTTAGAAGTAATAAACGAATATGGTAAAGTTGCAGGATACAAAATCATCATACAAAAATCAGTTGCATTTCTGTACACTAACAACGAAGTAGCAGAAAGAGAAATTAAGAATACCATCCCATTTACAATTGCAACAAAAAGAATAAAATACCTAGGAATAAATTTAACCAAAGAGGTGAAAGATCTGTACACTGAAAACTATAAAACATTTCTGAAAGAAATTGAAGAAGACACAAAGAAATGGAAAGATATTCCATGCTCTTGGATTGGAAGAATTAACATAGTTAAGATGTCCATACTTCCTAAAGCCATCTATAGATTCAATGCAATCCCTATCAAAGTTCCAACAACATTTTTCACAGAAATAGAACAAAGAATCCTAAAATTCATATGGAACAACAAAAGACCCCGAATAGCTAAAGGAATCCTGAGAAAAAAGAACAAAGCTGGAGGTATCACACTCCCTGATATCAAAATATACTACAAAGCTATAGTAACCAAAACAGCATGGTACTGGCACAAAAACAGACACACAGATCAATGGAATAGAATCGAATGCCCAGAAATAAACCCACACATCTATGGACAGCTAATCTTTGACAAAGGAGCCAAGAACATACAATGGGGAAAAGAAAGTCTCTTCAACAAATGGTGTTGGGAAAACTGGATAGCCATATGCAAAAAAATGAAAGTAGATCCTTACCTTACACCATACACAAAAATTAACTCCAAATGGATTAAAGACTTGAATGTAAGACCTGAAACTGTGAAAGTTCTAGAAGAAAACATAGGCAGTACGCTCTTCGACATCGGTCTTAGCAACATCTTTTCAAACACCACATCTGACCGGGCAAGAGAAACAATAGAAAAAATAAACAAATGGGACTACATCAAACTAAAAAGCTTCTGCACAGCAAAGGAAACCATCAACAAAACGAAAAGACAACCTAACAATTGGGAGAAGATATTTGCAAACCATACATCTGATAAGGGCTTAATCTCCAAAATATATAAAGAACTCATGCATCTCAACAATAAAAAAACTACCAACCCAATTAAAAAATGGGCAAAAGACCTGAACAGACATTTCTCCAAAGAAGATATACAGATGGCCAACAGACACATGAAAAGATGTTCAAAATCACTAACTATCAGGGAAATGCAAATCAAAACTACAATGAGATATCACCTCACGCCTGTCAGAATGGCTATAATTAACAAGACAGGAAACAACATGTGTTGGAGAGGATGTGGAGAGAAGGGAACTCTCATACACTGCTGGTGGGAGTGCAAACTAGTGCAGCCACTATGGAAAACAGTATGGAGATTGCTCAAAAAATCAAGGATAGAACTACCATATGATCCAGCTATTCCACTGTTGGGTATTTATCCAAAGAACTTGAAAACACCAATTTGCAAAGGTACATGCACCCCTGTGTTCATTGCAGCCTTATTCACAATAGCCAAGACTTGGAAGCAACCTAAGTGCCCATCAAGGGACGAATGGATAAAGAAGCTGTGGTATATATACACAATGGAATACTACTCAGCCATAAGAAACGACGAAATCCAGCCATTTGTGACAACATGGATGGACATTGAGGGTATAATGCAAAGTGAAATAAGTCAGAGGGAGAAGGCCAAATACCGTATGATTTCCTTCATTAAGTAGTAGATAATAACAACAATAAACAAACACATAGGAACAGAGATTGGATTGGTGGTTACCAGAGGGGAAGGGGGGAGGGTGGAGGGTGAAAGGGATAATTCGGTACATGTGTGTGGTGATGGGTTGTAATTAGTATTTTGGTGGTGAACATGATGTAATCTATGCAGAAATAGAAGTACAATGATGTACACCTGAAATTTTTGCAATGTTATAAACCAATGTTACTGCAATAAAAAAAAAAAAAAAAAGAATATCTGAATCAAAATTTCAGAGGTAGCGTGTTGTTACTGGGAATGACAAGGTCAAGAACACAGCCCTTAGAGAGTGTGGCTAAAGCGAGATGGATGAAAAGAGAAGATTCTAAATTCAGAAGCCCTAATTTTCTATGGGCCATTCATGAGAATATTGAATTGGTCAAGGAGTATGTCAGAAGCAAAGGTCAAGAGAAACACAGTCATTTAGGGATTGTATTCTTTAATGAAGGAAAGAGAGGTCAATGATTGACCACTAGTGATAGAGTAAGTTCTTAAAGGAGCTGATTTTCTATCATTATAGAAGTTGTACACGTGTATTGTAGAAAACTAGAAAATACAGACAAGCAAAAGTTATACACATTAAAAAGTCGTTGCCTCATCATCCAGAAATCACCACTAATCTTATAGATCTTTTTCTTGTAAATAATTGTCTAGTGCTTTTTCTATGTACACACATACACAGGTTTTTTAATCAAAATGAGATCTTATAGTCATGCTCTCATTAAAGCTCTTGTTTTATGTTTTCAGGAACAATCTTTTAGATTTCAAAACATAGATTTTCTTTAAAATTTCCTAATTTAGTTTAAAAGTACTCTTTTAATCTAACTTGTCAAAATCTAGGACAAGCTTTATATTTGCTATTTCCCATTAGTTTTTTTTTTCTTTTTTTAATTTTTTGTTTATTGCAGTAACATTGGTTTATAACATTGTATAAATTTCAGGTGTACATCATTATACTTCTATTTCTGCATTTTTTTTTAATATAGCATAGCCTTTAAGGAAAAAAACACTGATTGTTAAAGAGCCTCAGCCTGATGCCTATAGAGAGCGCCACAATTTTATTGTGTCTCTGCTTCCTCTTGGGGTTGATTAATGTGTTCTTCATAATCTGTATTTCCATAAACTGGAAATCATATCTAAATACTTAAGTTAAATATTGTTTTCATAGGACAAAACACAGGTGAGGTTGAATTCTTGATGTTGAATCATATCAAGAGACACATGATATTCGTGTTAACCATCAAATTGAGACAGCTCAATCCCTTCTTTGTACAGTCTCCATTTGAGGGAGAGGACATTACACAAATGCCTAGTGTATTAGTCTTCTTGGACTGCCATAATAAAATGCCATGCACTGGATAACTTAAACAACAGAAATTTATATTCTCACAGTTCTGGAGACTAGAAGTCCAAGATCAAGGTTCTGGCCTATTTGGTTTCTGGTGAGAGCTCTCTTCTTGGCTTCCAGATGGCTGCCTTCACAATATGCCCTCACCTATCCTTTCCTAGGTGCATGCGCACAGAGAGAGAGAGAGAGAGAGAAAGAGAGAGAGAGAGAAAGAGAGAGCACTCTGGTGTCTCTTCTTATAAGGACACTATACTTGTCTTTTGCTGAGTCCAGTGTAATTTCTGTCCACCAATGAGTTGTTATGTATTTTGCACTAAAAGAATGTTTGTTAAATTTTTATACAGTTTATTATTATTAAATTTTATATATATAGAAGTTTTGATTTTTGATATCTAGATATATATATTAAGTTCTCCATATCTAATTTTATTTTTAATTCATTTTTGCATTTCTTGCAATTTACTTTTATATATGTGATAGGGATACTGCATAAATGATTATATATATCATATTTATAATTGTATAACAATCTTTTTCTTATTCAAAGATTTTGACTTTGAAATGTGATTTAATTGTTATAATACTGACACCATACTTTCTTCTGTTTGACATTTTCTTTGTCAACTTGCTTCAAGTGCTTGTATCTTCTTCTCTTCTTTCTTTTTTGGAAGGTAGAGGTATGCTTATTTCTGCTAATCTAGTTGAATTTTTAAGATCCAAAATGACAATCTGTATAATATTATAAGGACGTAACGCTTGTCTTTTTATTGTGTTTACTTAGTTTAGTTTCTAGCATCTATGTTATATTTATTGTTTCTTTCTTTTTTAATATTTTTCCAGTTTTCTTTTCCCATATTTTGCTGGCATGTTTTAGTTTCTCTTCCATTCCCCATACATTAATTGGGAAATCCAATTATAATTTTCTCCTCTCATAATGAATACTCCACTCCTCTAAGAGTAATCGTTCAACTGGTATTTCTTTCATAAGGTATAAAAAATAATAACTATGCTCTCCCTCTGAGATGTATTTTATGTCTGCTTACTCTTTATCCTGTGATAAAACTTTTAGAATGTCGTACTTGACTGTTCTTCCAGTGTCACAGATATACCACCCTTGGTTTTCTCAGAGTTTAGAATTTAGAATTCTGGTAATTTTTCCTTTGTTTTTAGGAACCTTTACTTATTACTGAAATTACAATCCCCAGTTGCATTCTCATTACTCATTAAGAGTTATATTTTATACAGTGTAAATGTTTTCTCATTACTATTTCTTTCACATCCAGTCTTGCCCTATCTCAATCTTTCTCCTGATTCATTGTTTTTGGTTAGACTACTTCCTGAAAAAATTTATTCAGATAGATAACATGAACATTCTACTTTAGGAATCTTTGCATATCTTAATATATCAAAAATTCTTTAAGTTCTCAACAGAAGGCTGAATGATGGCATTGTCTGATAAAGCATTGCTAAAAAAACATTCATTTTCTCACCAAAAAATAGCATACAATTCAAACATTTCTAGTTTCCACCATAGCACATGAAATCTCTGACAATATATGGACTCTCTTTATTTTGAAAATAAAGTATTTGTTTAAAAATAACAATATAAAAAGCTTTGAGAATTTAGATTTTCCATTGGATTGCAGGAATCTCTTTAAGATATGTATAAGTGTTGTATTTCTTCATTAGTATTTCATTATAATCAGAATGACTTCTTAATCAGAGAACAAAAGTCTCTTTTTGTCAATTCAGGCATTTTTTTTTTTTTTTTTTTTTTTTTTACATATACTTTTTTTTTTTTTTTTTTTATTGCAGTAACATTGGTTTATAACATTGCAAAAATTTCAGGTGTACATCATTGTACTTCTATTTCTGCATGGACTACATCATGTTCACCACCAAAATACTAATTACAACCCATCACCACACACATGTACCGAATTATCCCTTTCACCCTCCACCCTCCCCCCTTCGCCTCTGGTAACCACCAATCCAATCTCTGTCCCTATGTGTTTGTTTATTGTTGTTATTATCTACTACTTAATGAAGGAAATCATACGGTATTTGACCTTCTCCCTCTGACTTATTTCACTTTGCATTATACCCTCAATGTCCATCCAAAAAAAATTCAGGCATTTTTATTACTATTTTTTGTCCACTTTTCTGTTTTCTCTCTTTTTCTCTCTGGATCTCCTAATATATTTTAAATTTTCATCACTCACCCTGCCAGTGTTTCAACTTTATGCTAGTGATTCCAGTTCCTTTTAATTGTAGCTTCATTTCAGTGATGAATTTTTCCATTTACTATTACAAAAATCTAACATAGTTATTACTAGAAAATTGCATGGCTGTCTCACAGACTTCAAAGCAGCCTTGGCTGATGTTGGGACAGGGACAGTGTCCACACTTGGCACCCAGGCAGTGGTCAGAGAGCAAATGGCTGGTGAAAGAGATGAAAAAATAATAAAGTATCAAATCAAAACAAAATCAAAACAAAGTAGGCTTAGTGTACCTCTCAGATCTCCTTGTAGATGGCATTTCCTCAAACAGGCTGTCCTGAGCCTCCAGTCTCCCTTAGAGACGTGGTAAATGGTTTCACAGCACAGTGTACATTCTTCTATAGCACTGCTGTTGAAAAACTATTGTGTGATTGTTTGTGGAATACCTCCCCAGTGGACTGCACACTTCTTGAAGCCAGGGCTAGTGTGTCCAGCATTGTGTCTTCTGCCCCAAGTGCAACAGACTCAACATAAGTATTTGTTGAATGAATGAATGGCTGGATGACTGTATCCAACATAAGCAACTTGATTACCTCTGTGAGAAGCTTTGTGTTTGGCTAAGAATTGAAGCAAGTCTTCAACTTACTTCTCCTCTGATAGAAACTTCCTTTGCTGTTGGCTAGGGCCCTGATAAAGTCCTCTGATGTCAGAGACATCTAATGCCAATGCCTTGGCCTGGGGGGACACTTCAGCAAACGTGGGTCTCAACATTCATAATTCTTCCTTTGGGGAAAATCTCTGGTGTGCTTGTTGCTTGGGGGAGAGGTGTCACTAGATGGCTAACCTGCTATTCTGATGCCTTCCTCCTCTCAATCCCACAGAATAAAAAACTGTTGGGATACATGCACCCCTGTGTTCATTGCAGTGTTATTCACAATAGCCAAGACTTGGAAGCAACCTAAATGCCCATCAAGGGACGAATGGATAAAGAAGATGTGGTATATATACACAATGGAATACTACTCGGCCATAAGAAACGATGAAATCCAGCCATTTGTGACAACATGGATGGTTGAGGGTATTATGCAAAGTGAAATAAGTCAGAGGGAGAAGGTCAAATACCATATGATTTCCTTCATTAAGTAGTAGATAATAACAACAATAAACAAACACATAGAGACAGAGATTGGATTGGTGGTTACCAGAGGGGAAGAGGGGAGGGAGGAGGGTGAAAGGGATAATTTGGCATATGTGTCTGGTGATGGGCTGTTATTAGTATTTGGTTGGTGAACATGATGTAATCTATGCAGAAATAGAAGTATAATGATGTACACCTGAAATTTATACAATGCTATAATCCAATGTTACTGCAATAAATAAAAAATTAAAAAAAAAAAACTGTTGGGATATTATATTCAGTCTGATGGGTAGATACATCCTGTAAGTGTGTTCAGATAGGACTGGATGCAGCATACCCCAGCTAATGGGGGGCTGCTTGGGAAAGTGCTCTCACATCCTTGATGGACAAAAACCAGATTAATCAGTCATTCCACCAAAGTGTACGTAACTTCAGCTCAGGTGGTCAGCCTTTCTCTGCACAGGCTCAACAAAGTGCAATAGAGCCATGAGGTAGTGGGTTGAACAATACCAAGTTTAAGTCCCATGATTTTTTTACATTAAGTTCCTCAAGGGTGGAGATGAAGACTCCAAAAACATGGCATTTCAGCAGAGATGTGCATAAAAAGTTAAGTAAGAAAGACTATTCTATGTACAAAGAAGCGTAAATGCAAAGATAGCAAGATAGGACCGTGTTGGGCATGTTAGGAGGAACAAGAAGGCCAAGAGGGCAGGAGATGAATAACCTGTAATACATTTTTTTACTGTTGTTTTTTTCTCCCTATGCCTGCTAAGCTCCTTGACTTAAGAGACATAATGAGCTCCTTAGAGGAGATTTATAACTCCATAGGGATGTTTGGCAGTTGCGATGGTGCTTCACTTCTCTATTGAAGCTTGAAGGAGAAAAGGTGAAAGAAACTAGTAACTTTGGAAGATGTTTGTGGTACCCCCCCAAAGTAGCTCAGGCTCCTCTAAAACCTGCCAGATGTAAATTCATAGTGGCAGGCAGATCGAGAGGGCCTGAGCTGGTTCTAAATGTGACAGGGAGTCAATTTTTATTTTACTAATAGCTCTTGACTCGTATTCAACTTTGCTTAGTCCAGGACTGGTCATGAAGGTACTTGCAGTCTCAATTCACTCTGCGTGAGACTGAGAACCACAGAAGTTCAAAACATAGCGAGAGGAGAGGATTTCTAATAACTCCACAAAGAAACTTTTATAAGGGTACGACATCCATCATGTTGTCACCAATTTTATGGTTAACACAAAGTTTGAAGAGATCTTCAATAAAATTTGAAATCGAAAATGTGGTTCTCAAAACACATTTCAATATATCAACATTCTTCAGGATTTCATCAGTGTTTATTACAACAGTGTCTGCGACAGGGAAATCTATTTAAGAATATGTCACCACGGTGAATTCTTAGAAGTTCTGAAGACAGTGTATGGCAGAAACTGGCTTGATGAAACATTTTAGGTAGGTATGTGTGTTAAAGGAGTTATTTGTAAGATAAAATAAATAACTAATTATATAAGTGTATAAATTACTTATATAATAGTGTAAATTATTATATAAATTATATTAAATAATAATAGTGAGAGATATGAAGTCCAGGTGGTCAGCTGGACTTCAGAATTTTCACATGAGAAAATTAGGAAAAATATGTCTAAGCTGGTTCAGGATTTAAATTAAAAAGTAGAAAGATAACCACTTTTAACACCATAATTTTAGAAAAAACTATTGGACTGATCTGAAAAACTTAACAATTGGATTATGTTTGTAATATTCAATATTTCCAGGCTGACAGAGAATAATAGATGCAATGACTTTTTAGGGGAGGAAGAATATCCTCTACCCATTCTGGGTCCTTTCTGGCTGGGCTACAAATTAAACTGACATGAGACTGAATAACAGGAGAAAAATCAAACAAAGCTTTGTAACACGTATCCATGGGAGAGATCACAGAAGCTGAGTTTCTCGACAAAATGGCGGAAGTTCTCTTTTTAAATAGATTTAGGTAAAGACAAAGGAGGATGTTGGCGGTGGGGGAGCCAGTTATGGGCGATTACCAGAAAAGCACAGTAAGGTTTTGATGCAGCCTCACCTTCCTCACTGATAAGTTTCTAGAGATGAGGTCATCCCCCCTTCTTCCTAGTACGAGAGGGAGATACCTTTGCAAACGGAGATTTCCCTTGCAAATGTAAATATTTGGTAAACACAACTTTGATAAGAATGGGCTTAGCAAGGACCCTCCCAGTCTATCCATCAGTTAGTGGGGGTGAGGTCAAAGTGTCTTTCAGAAAATGATCAAGGTAAAGAGGCACATTTTGAGGTGGCCAATTCTGATCTCCCATAGCTTTTATATTCCAATACACATCAAAGCCTCCACACACTTTTTCCTCAACACTGTAACTGTATTTCCAGTGATATTGGTTCTGGAGTTTTCAAGATGAGGGATGCTGGAGATCCACTACCTTGTGCCCCAGATTGCGCTTCCTGAAATGCATCTTTGAATCAGGGCACACTGAGCGATTCACAGATTGTATACTCAAGGGTTTTAATCAGAAGCTACCAAAGATGAGAGGCCAATGTGAATTGGGCACTACTTCTGGCCGGTTTGAAGAGCAGTGCTCTGGGGCCAGCCCCATGGCGTAGCGGTTAAGTACACGCTCTCTGCTGCTGGCAGCCCAGGTTCTGATCCCGGGCACGCACTGATGCACCGCTTGTCAGGCCATGCTGTGGCAGTGTCCCACATAAAGTGGAGGAAGATCGGCATGGATGTTGGGTCAGGGCTTATCTTCCTCACAAAAAAAAAAGAAGAAGGGCAGTGCTCTGCTGCGGCCTGCTGAAATGGTGGGTGTAGAAAAAACCTGTTGTTAACTAGCACTATTATAAAAACCACAGAGCCAGTGACTGTCACCCCCAGGTGTGACAGTGAATGAGACAAACTTCTCTTTGGAAGGCAGATCATCTTGGATTCACTGAACTTATACACGAACATGACAGAGTGCCAAGTGGTCAACAGACACTGTGTTCATGTTGACATGACTCACAGTCCAAAGGAAAGAGTCAGGGGCTGGTGAATCTCACTTTGGGAAGGTTGTTACTAGACCACACTTCAGTGCTATGACCAGGGAAATGTAAGTGAACCAAAATGAGTCTGATACACTTCATGTTGGGAAGCTTTGAGTGAAGATTGACTTCAGAACAACTGGAAGATACAAGGAGAAAAAGTGTCCCAGAAAAGGTAGATGAGACTCAAATCCTGCAGGGTAAATGTGAACCCACATCTGTAAGTGCTCAATCACAGGACACAGGCCAGGATTTTGGCACTTCCCACCCTCCCTGTGCCGTGGCCTGGATCACAAACATGTCTCTCAACATCTTACAAAATCCCAGGTATTTTTTTTAATAACTGTGTTGAGATGTAATTTGCTTACTAGACAAATTACTCCTTTAAAGCGTACAATTCAATGGGTTTTAGTATATTCACAAAGTTCTGTAACCATTAACAAAATCTGAGCTCTTACACTTAGCATTATATTGTCAAGTTACATCCATATTGTAGCATGTATTTGTACTTCATTGTTTGTTTGTTTGTTTTTCCTGAGGAAGTTTTGCCCTGAGCTAACATCTATTGCCACTCTTCCTCTTTTTGTATGTGAGCTGCCACAGTGTGACCACTGACAGACAAGTGGTGTAGGTCTGTGCCTGGGAACTGAACCCAAGCTGCCAACGTGGAGCATGCCAAACTTAACCACTAGGCCATCAGGGCTGGCCCTCTCTTTGCTTTTTTTTAATTATTTTATTGGGGTCATATTGGCTTACGACATCATGTAAATTTCAGGTATACATTACTATATTTCAGTTTCTGTATGGACTGCATCACGTTCACCACCAACAGTCCAGTTTTTATCCATCATCATACACGTGCCACTTTACCCTTTTTGCCCTCCTCCTATCCCCTTCTCCTCTGGTAATCACTACTCTGTTCTCCTTATCCATGTGTTTGTTTGTTTATCTTCGACATATGAGTGAAATCATACAGTGTTTGTCCTTCTCTGTCTGACTTATTTCACTCAGCATAATGCCCTTAATGTCCATCCATGTTGTCACAAATCACAAGATTTCATCTTTTTATGGCTGAGTAGTATTCCATTGCATATATATACCACATCTTATTTATCCATTCATCATTTTACTGCCAGATAAAATTCCATGCATATATCACTTTTGCTTATCTACTCACCAGTTGAGGGACACTTGGGTTTTTTCTACTTTTGGGGTATTATAAGTAATTGAGCACAAATTTTTTATGTACATATGTTTTCATCTCTCTGGGATAAATACCTAGAAGTAGAATTTTCAGGGCATATGGTAACTCTATGATTCATATTTTGAGGAACCACCAAACTGTTTTACAAAGTGGCTTCTTGACTTTTTATTCCCACAATCGAATTGCGGGTTAACATTTCTCCATATCCTTACCAACATATGTTATTGCTGTCTTTTTCATTATAGCCGTCAGAGTGAGTGTGAAGTGTTATTTTATTGTGATTTTGTCTCATATGACTTTATTTAATGAGACATGTCAACATAACTTTCTTAAATTATTTGAATATTGTCTCCTTTAATTCTTTGAACGTGTTTATGATAGCATCATTGAAGTCGTTGTCTCCTAAGTCCAACTCTGCGTTCTCTTAAAGGCAGTCTCTGTTGTCTCTCTTTTTTTTTTCCCCTTTGTGTATAGATCACATTTTACTGTTTCTTGGCATGTCTTGTAATTTTTGTTGTTCAAAACTGGACATCTTATATAATCTATTGTGGCAACTCTGGATAAGGATTTCTCCCTGGGGCTTATTGTTGTTACCGTTGTCTGCTTTCTTCTTGTTTGTTTGTCTAGGTGACGGCTGGACTAATTCAGCAACGTCTTTCACCCACAGTGTTCAGCTTCTGATGCTGCTCCTCAGAGTGTACATCTTTGGGCATATGTGCGGTCTTCTTTACCACCAAAGATAACTGTGGTTTTAGCTGAGCTCTCTTGAGTTGCTCTTCCCCTCATCTCTTCATTAGGATTCTAGCTTATTTGTCTCTATTAGTAACACACTAAGCTTTTAGCCACCACTAATTGCTAGGTATCTGCTAGAGGTTTTTAGCAATGCCTTGTGACATAAACTGCTCCACAGACCAAACCAATTAAATCTGAGGTCCATTGAAAGGCAAGGTGTTGCCCACTCTTGATGTTTTCCCAGACCCTCAGAGGGATTTTCTTGTCTGTCTCGTTCCTTGTTATCTCTGTGAAACTTTCAGCTGCTCTACTGTTTTTCCTGCTGCTACTGGTGTCTTCATAACTTACCACCAAGATCTCCATTGTTTTCAACAAAACCCATAGGCACGAACTTTCCCGCAATCTCTTCCAAATAAAGTCATTGCACTTGAAGCGACTTTTTGGAGCTCTCTTTTCTTATGATCCTCTTGCCCCCTGCACAGTATCTTTGCATCACTGCACTGGGGCTGAAGACAGAGACAGTGGTCCACCTCTTCCGGAGTGAACTCCTGCTGTACAAGCTCAGAGCTGGGCATGAATGGTAGCCACAGTCTCTTGGTTTGCCTCTCTAGCACTAAACCTGGTGTGGGAGGTTATCAGGGCCCAGCATTCTTGACATACCACATCTAAGTTAAAGCTTCAGTTCTACAAGTTGGGGCTGGATGGAGGAGGGCTCTCCAGTCCCATTAGCTTCTGCATCATGAAGCTGCACAGAATAAGTGACAGTGGTCTTTCCCTTTCAGAATTTTTGGCCATAATCATCTGGAGTACAGCTTCCATAACATCAAGCTGGGAAAGGACATGGGAGAGTGTCAGGACACAAATGCCATAGACTCTCACTGTTCTTGTTGAGATATAGCAGATTTTCTCAAATAAATATTTCTTCGTTTGCTGTATGTCCTTAGAACAATTCCAGATACTTTATTTTTTTTTCATAATTGTCACCAGTTAAATGGATGTTTCCCTGGTGAGAGAATCTGTTGAGTTTCTCTCATTGCCCTTCCAGAAGTCCCCAATCTCATGTCTCCTTTTGAAAGGAGGAATTGAATTTAAAAGACTCACATGAGAACAGCTCTGTATAACTCCAGCATTGGTGTGGTAGAACTATTATGAAAACCCCAGTTGTTCACTTTGTAGTAGAGAACTATAGCGAAATACACTTAGGTATTTCTCTTCACACCCAAAAGCAGTTGTCACATATGGCATTAGCCCTGAGAAATGCTGTCATGACAACACCATTGTATTATGATATTAATATGGAGCATTAGCACCCTGAGAAATTAAACATTCCCCATTTTCCCTTGCCATTTAACAGCTGTGCGTTCTCTTCCAAGTCAACCTCAAAAACCATGACATTTCTTATAAAAATAAAAAAGAATTTCTTCTTCTGTGAAGAAAGTCCCTGGGTCCATGATCTGGTGGACATTTTCCCTTAGTCCAGCAATTGTCCACATGCTCTTGGGGACATCCAAGAGCTGCAGCATGGCTCCCTGGCCCTCTAAGAGTCAGAGTCCACCAACCATCTACACAGTCTTTCAGACCAGTTTTATCACTGTTAGCCTGGGCCTACTTCACCAATAAGTGGAGCCACCTGTACAGTTCCAAGTTGTAATCTTGGAATGTGCCAGAGTGGTATAAAATCATGAGTCCCTAACTGCAGCTGGACCAAACCATCAGGCCTTCTATCACTGTGGATGTCATGCAACACAATTGAAGCTGGCTCTTAGGGCCCTCAGGCCAGCTAAAGGATCTTACCCTATGAGAAACTGACCATCACATCCAAGAGTCCTGGCCCACTCTGTATCTCTTGCAGCTCCTCCTTGCTGAAAGAAACAGACTCCCCAGAAAGCCAAGTGCATCCAGGTCCCATGGTTCTGATAGCTGTACCTTGGAACTATATTTGCTTCTGCTGAATGCCCTGAGAAGATCTAGTGAATCATGGACTATGTCGAGATTTCCAAAAACCCTACTGTGGCTGGCAGTCTCTTAGGCATCTGACTTGTTGAACAGAAGACCTGATGTTAGACTGAGAACGTTGGAGGAATGGACTCTAACTAAGAGGTTGCTAGAATTAGTGCCCTCAGCACCTGTATCATCTCTCTTGGCATTTTAACATTTCTTAGCAATGATATAAACTTTTCATATTTTTTAATTTTATTTTTAATGGTTCTGATTTGAATAGAGTATTCATTCTCAAACAACTGAAATTTCTTCTGTAGACATATTCCCTGAGAACAAATTCAGTTTTCTTGTTTGAGAATAAAAGTACTGAATGAATGTACCCTTAATTGTACCAAAGGATGCTCTAATTGTTAAATAATTGGATTATTCAGTATACTCACATGGCTGGAGCATCTTTATCTCTAGCAAAGTCTTCATACAACAGAAAATAAAGTATGAACAATCGTTACCAAATCTTTCATAGTGACATTCTTTACCTCTGGCAAGTTGTTATTTTGTTTTTTTTTAGTACTCCCTCAAATCACCTAATTAACTTCCTGCGGTTGTCAGAGACTCCATGCATAGTTAATGTTATTAAAATGGGTTGGTCAGCCAAGTGTCAAGTGGTGGCCAGCATACAACTGAGGCAGCCCGTCTGGTGACACAGGTGAGCTGCTCTAAGGGGGCAGAACAGTATTCTTATGCCCTGGAAGAGTTCTCTTCATTTATCTTCTCTTCTTCTTCTTTTTTTTTTTTTTGGTGAGGAAGATTGGCCCTGGGCTAATACCTGTCACCAATCTTCCTCTTTTTACTTGAGGAAGATTGTCCCTGAGCTAACTTCTGTGCCAATCTTCCTCAACTTTGGATATGGAATGCTGCCACATGATGGCTTGATGAGCATTGTGTAGGTCCGCACCTGGGATCTGAACTTGCAATCCCTGGGCCACCAACGTGGAGAGTGCGAACTTAGCCACTATGCCACTGGGCCGGCCCCATCTTCTCTTCTTCATATCACACTTGGCTTGCCAAACAGGTTTGACTGCTGTGTGTGCAAAAATTAATCTTCCCTCTGAAACCATCACTATGTACATAGAGCATACATTGCGTCCTTGGCTTTCTATAGCTTAAGACCTTTGCCCCTTTCATGTACTTGATGTTTTGAAGGGAGACATTGCCTCCAGGTCTGTGTCTTGTCGGGATTATGGGAATATGATTGCTCTCACTCTTAAGAGTTCTGAAACAAGTCACAACATTTAAAAAGCTACCATCTTCTACCATGATTTATTTGAAAACCATTTTGTTAAAGAGAATGTCAGTTTGCCCGGAGGTGCTGGACTCTGCACATTTCCTGTGACTTGCCAGAACAACAAACACCCAGAGGGAGTGTGTGTGCTGAGGGTGGCAGCAGCTCAGGTCTTGTACTAAAATCCATGCAAGAGGGATGTGGTTGTATGTTTTGGGTGATGGTGGAAATCTCATCTTACAAACAATTTCTTGGAGTTTTGGGATTAGGTGACCAACAGTTGTAATATTTCATTCTGAAAAATAAACGAAATAGAGGAAACTGGCAGCACGTACCCTTTAAACTCTATTTCCTTGTTGATTTGTTTTACAAGTTAACATCACCCTTATTACAGTCGAGGAAACTATAGCACAGAAAACTGAATGTGCTTGCCCATAATAACACCAGTAATACCAGAGTTGGAACTGGAATTCAGTCTTCTTGCTTCCCATCTCACATTTGAACCCCCAAGTATTACTGCCTCCCTGCTGCTTTCTGTGGATTAGCTACCTAGTTAGTTTATTTTAGACAAGGTGTTCTGGGGACACAAGCTCACTATTATGATAACAAAAGCACTTGAACCAAGTTGCATCTCAGACCAAATCCGTGTTTGTCTAAATCACTACCACCCTCTCCCTCCATGAAAAAGAATGCTCCCCTTCTCTCTGTCTCCTTTCCTTCATTCCTTTATTCCTTCATTCTCTTCCTCCTTCCTTCCTTCCTTCCCTCCTTCACTCCCACCCTCTTCCTTTCTTCCCTCCATCCCTCCTTCCTTCCTCCCTCCCTCCTTCCTTCCTTTCTTCCCTCCTTTTTATTACAGTAATCCAAATTTTCTCTGATAGGACCACAACAAGACAAAAAAAAGACCAAAAAATGGCTAACTGAAGTTTTTAAATAATGGAAAAGAAATAAAAGCTTACTTCTAAAATTTTATCATAGTTGGAAGATATTATTTATAAAACTTCCCTTATTGCCTCAAATACAATCATTTCACTCCCTTGCTGGAACAGAAACTTCTCAAGTATATTAGCCAGAAGAATGGGGCTTTAACTGGACCTGTTTTCCATCCTTCTTAAAACAACTTTACGACAATGTATAGAGACAGAAATCTACTGATGTGAAGCTTGAGGTATATGTGCAGATGTGCGTGTGTATGTTTACATGTGCCTGTGTGGGTTTAGACCATGCAAAAATATTCCTTGACATGATGTTTCGTAATTATAATTCCAAACTTCAAGAAAGGGATCTTCCTGGGCACTTTTGGTCAGTGAGTTTGAGAATGATGACCAGGAGTGAAGGCAGGACTTGGTAGCTATCCTCTAGAAGCACCAGCTCCACCGGGGAAGTCCGTTTGAAAGAAGTACAGAAGGAAACCGTGTCTGATCAGGGCTCCATTTGGAAAATCTCTCCCTGGGTATTGCATTGGTCCTCTGAACAAGCCCTCCCTGCCAGGGGCAACTGCCTCTCATTGTGAAGCCATTGGTAGGAAGAGAGGAAGACTTCCCAGGACATGTACCACTTTCCTTCTCTAAGGGGATTCTAGAAAAAGGATGTGAGTATGGAATTTTCAGTCCTTTAAAAATGTTATTCTTTAGTATTTTTCTTTAAAGCAAAATCATTTAGCTCTATTTGTTCATGTTTTACATTGGAATAATAATTCAGAGGCTTTAACAAAAGTTAGTTTTTAAAAACAGGACCCAAAATAAAGGTTATTTTATAAAGTAAAAGCATTTAGTTTTAAAGTTTGTTTTATTTACACTGAAAATAGAGATGAGAGAGATGTAGGATTTTTATTTGTTTTTAAATCACTTTTTTTTCATCTTTTTTTCTCATGGGTTTAAGAAACATTTTAAGGAAGTCTTTATGACAAAACTAACTAAATAAAGATAAATACATGGTAGATAGCTAAATATAATAAATATATATATTAAAAATAAATAAATATATAAGAAATATACATATATATATATTTTTAGTTTGTGGATATATTTCTTAAACAAAGCTAGATATATGTGTGAGTTTGGGATAATGGTGATGTTTGATGGTGTTATCTTTGAGGTAAGACGTAGGGTGTTGTTGGGAACAGAGTTTGTAGGTAAAGTTGATGCTAAGGTTTTGGTCTGGAGTTGGGGGTTGGAGAGTAGGAGTCTGGTCTCAATGGTGTGTGGGATTGGGTTAGGAGGTCATTAGATTGGACGCTGGTTTGGCAATGGAATGCCTCAAGGGAGTGAACTGATTGGGTTGTGGGCCAGGCTTCCTCTAAAGCTGTTTCCTTATCACCTTCTTCAAAATGCTCTTCTCCTGGGAATTCTCTGTAGAGGGCCAGGTACTGCCTCGGACCAGGCATTTGGTCCAGTTTGGTGCCTCATATGTCTTTTCTGTCTGCTATAAAGAAAAATCTCTCTTTTCCCTTGACTTCTGGATGGGCACTGTCTCCCAGTGTTCATAGAAGAGGTCCAACTTGTCCCCTTTCTCTGTGGTGTCTACTTTACCTGTGATAACAAAGCACATTTACTTAGTGCTTTGTTTACTATGTGCTGTGTGATTCTTGAACACTGTGAGTGAGATATGATTATTTTCCTCCTTTAACAGAAGTAGAAATTAAGATTTAGATAACCCAAGGTCACAGAATATGTAGAGGGCACAAAGCTGGTATTTTATAAATAAATATATATGAATAGATGTACTTATATATATAATTTGCAGTTAGATGGAAGGAAGGAAGGATGAAGGGAAGGAATTAGAAATTATAGCAGGTCTTCGGAGACCAATATCTGTCCTTGTTCAGTTGTACCTGCAGCCTCATCATGTCCTACATCACCCTGCTGGCTACTGTCAGTGAGAACTGAAGCAGATCTGTCCCTGTTATCTAAAACATCACCATCTATAACGCACACGCATGTGAATGCATATACGAAATGCACAGAGTTAAATATAATATGTTAGAAACATTAAACCAATGTATGAATGGAGAGTGGGAAAGTAAGATTTAACTTTAAAAGGAAATTTTAAATCTTGCTATATTATTATCTGCTTTAGAACTCTTTAAATATACGTTGGCAGGAGCCCTGAGAAGTATATCCACATTACGGTAAATTCCACTTAGATCGTGATGGGGATTAGTGTGAATCAAAAACCAAGCTCTCATCCCGTGTGGAGTGGCAGACACTCACTGCAGCCTCATTTCCACTAATCTGGGGCTGCTGAGTGATCTTTGATCACACCAAGTATTACAGATGGAAAAGTACTCTTTTCAAATCCCCAACGTGTTTCCAACTGTCAATAAAATCCTTTTTAAGTGTCAAAAGCAATTGCTCTGGTTTACATTTATACTGCTAACCATAGCAGCACATTTCAGGACTTCTAAAGCAAAACAACAACCAAATGGCATAACTGCAGGCTGGAATCCTGACGGGCACACTCACCCTCAGCTTTAAAGGCATTAGGAATTCATTTCTAAAAATTGCCATTTATGTTAACGGCACTTTAAAGATTAGGTATTCACTAAGAAACACCTTATCTGGAAGGCAAAACAGCCCCCACCCCAACCCTTGAATTAAGCAAACAAATCACACAGGTTACATGTCTAGCCAGATGTTTAAATGCGCACAGAAAACTAAGCGCTCCTAGTTCCTAGAACACGCGATAAAAATGTTAATATTTGGAAGCATACGAACAAAGGATGCCTTACATTTAAAAGATGATCTCAATGAAATTGGACTCTTCCCCATAAATTATACAAGACGATGGTTTGCAGTAATTGATGTAATAAAGTAACTGGCAGAAAGAGGCACAATTCCCTAAACTAGATAAAATAAGCAATTACCCTGCTATCAGAAAGCTCCGTCAATGGGAAAGTTGTCAGAACAGAACCTACAAACCCTGTTGCATTTAAGTATCAGAGGCCTCGGTCTTATTATCTTTCCAGGATTGCATGTATAATAAGCTTCTCCAACAAATGAAGGGGGAATGTTTCTGGCAAAATGAAAAATGGTGATAAACTATGTCCAGATGATTAATTCACGGAAACTCTCCATCACACAGCGATGACATATGCCCATCTCCTCTGTTGTCCCCTTGGAGATATTCCTACTAAACGTATGTGCATATTTTTCATGGCCACTGATATTAGAATTGCAGCCGGCTCCCATGCAGAACATGAAACACTTCAGACTGCATAATGCTGACTAAATTATCAAGTCTCCAGTGGCCTGAGGTAGCAATAGCCATAATAATGAGTGTGCTTAAGCGGTTTGTGTAGATCTCTCTGCCCCCGGAACTTGAATGTCTGGACTTATCAGGTTGTTTTTTTTCCCCCTCCTTTCCCTGCTAGAAATTGTCTCACATAACATTATTGGCCATTTTGTGTTGGAGAAATGCAAGGGTCTGTAACTGTAAATGAACGTGGAGGAAGAAGAAAAGTAGTGATGGTCAATTTATAATCAAGGTTTAATCAAATAGAATGAAACAGAAAATCGGTAAGAATCCGGGAGACATGTAAAACATTATCAACCAACTTGACCAAGTTGATATTGATAGAAAATTTAGAACACTCCACCCACAACGGCAAAGGACACAGTCTGTTAAAGTATGTGTGGACAGTCATCATGGCAGACCAAATTTCAGATGATAAGGCAAATCTCAACTAATTTAAAAGAACTGAAATCGAGCAAAGTAACTGGCCACAGTGGAATCAAATTTGAAATAAATTACAAGATAATACATGTAAAGTCTCCAAGTACTTTGAAATTAAATAAGCCACCCTTCTCTATAATCCATGTGTTAAAAAAGCTATCAGAATGAAATTAGAATTATTTTGAATTGAATGACAATGTGAAAAAAAAAAGTCATATTTCAAAATGTATGGCCCACACGTAAAGCAGTGCTGAGAGGGAAATTTATAGTGTTAAAATTCTTATATTTAAAACAAGAAATATTTCAAATCAATAATGTACACCTGTACCTTAGAAAATCGAAAAAGAAGAGCAAATGAAATCCAAAACAAACTCAAGTGATGAAAGAATGAAGATAAATACAAGAATTAACAAAACTGATAACAGAAAAACAATAGAGAAAAGCAATGGAACAAACAGCTTGTTTGGGGGGAGAATAGAAACAGAGATTTGAGTTCTTCAGGAACCAGCGTGGAAAAAGCTGTCTCCCGTGGATCAGAAGGAAGGCAATCAGGCAGTAGATTGCTCTGTGATCATCAATGGGCTGTGATGAAAGTGTCCCTACGAATTTTGCCATTCAGCCCGTGTGGGTGATGGAAATGGAGTCTGCATCTGTTTTTGATGTTTTGGTTTAATGTTTGCTTTAAAACCAAATTCTGTAAATATTGGCTGGTCATAGCTGTGTTAAGTTCTGATCTCAAATCAAATGAAACCAAATCAATGATGAAGTATCTGAATTCCTATCAAAGATAGGCAAGATTTAAAACAGGAGCACTACCTGGGGAAGGTGACGCCACGCCTGTAGAAAACAATTTGTTAATGTGTAACAAAAACATTCCAAATGGTTCAAGTCCTTCGAAGCTGTAAGCCTCCTTCTCTTTATTGCTCTCAGGAAATAATCGGAAATACAACTAAGCAGAAGTGTGAGCATGATGACGTTTACAGAAGCGTTATTTACAACTGGGGAGAGTTCACACTCTCCGTAGTTCACAACTAGAGACTAGCTGCTATGTTGGTCCCATGCAATTAAAAGAATCCTATAAAATGAAAGATAACCATGTTACAATTTCAAGGGAAAAATAGCAGAAGAAAATTACATGTAATATGATCTCAAGATGCATAAAAATATGTGTAAAAAATAGACCTAGAAAAAATCCCTCAAAATGTTCAAGTGATGAACCATGTAATAGGATTAAGCTTGTTTTAATTTCATCTTCAACTCTTCTTTGTTTTGAATTGTTTCCACATTTACATGACAAGGTTATTTTTAAATTCAATCTCACTAAAATAATACCAAAGGAAATAAGGAAACCAAGTGAAAGAAGTTACCAATTCATCAAGTATTTAATTATTACTTAGTGATTGTCAGGTGTTTATATCAAAGCAATCCTGAGAAAAAAGAGCAAAACTGGAGACATCACAATCCCTGACTTCAAAATATACTACCAAGCTATAGCAATCAAAAGCACGGCAGTGGCAGAAAAACAGACACACAGATCAATGGAACAGAATTGAAAGCCCAGAAACAAAACATCACATCTATGGGCAGCTAATCTTTGACAAAGGGGCCAAGAACATACAATGGAGAAAGGAAAGTCTCTTCAATAAATAGTGTTGGGAAATCTGGACAATGACATGCAAAAGAAAGGAAGTAGACCATTATCTTACACCACACACAAAAATTACTCAAGATGGATTAAAGATTTGAATGTAAGATCTGAAACCATAAAACTCCTAGAAGAAAATATAGGTAGTACACTCTGACATTGGTCTTAGCAGCATCTTTTTGAATACCATGTCAACTCAGGCAAGGGAAACAAAAGGAAAAATAAACAATTGGGACTACATCAGACTAAAAAGCTTCTGGAAGGCAAAGGAAACCATGAAAAAAACTAAAAGACAACCCATCAACTCAGAGAAAATATTTGCAAATCATATATCTGATCAGGGGTTAATTTCCTAAATATATAAAGAAAACTCATACAACTCAACAACAACAAAACAAACAACCCGATCAAAAAGTGGGCAAAGGAGGGGTCGGCCCAGTGGCGCAAGTGGTTAAGTGTGTGGGCTCCACTGCAGTGGCCTGGTGTTTACTGGTTCGGATCCTGGGCACGCACCAATGCACTGCTTGGCAAGCCATGCTGTGCCGAAGTCCCATATAAAGTAGGGGAAGACAGGCACGGATGTTAGCCCAGGGCCGGTCTTCCTCAGCAAAAAAAGAGGAGGATTGGCAGATGTTAGCACAGGGCTGATCTCCTCACAAAAGAAAAAAAAAAATAGGCAAAGGATATGAACACGTTTTTCTAAAGAAGATATACAGATGGCCTACAGGCACATGAAAAGATGTTCGACATCACTAATTATTAGGGAAATGCAAATCAAAACTACAATGAGGTATCACTTTACCCCTGTCAGAATAGCTATGATTACGAAGACAAACAATAACAAATGCTGGAGAGGATGTGGAGAAAAGGGAACCCTCATACACTGCTGGTGGGAATGCAAACTGGTGCAGCCACTATGGAAAACAGTATGGAGATTTCTCAAAAAATTAAAAATAGACGTACGATATGATCCAGCTATCCCACTACTGGGTATTTATCCAAAGAATATGAAATCAACAATTCAAAGATATTTATGCACCCGTAAGTTCTTTGCAGCATTATTCACAATAGCCAAGATGTAGAAATAACCCAAGTGCCCATCAATGGATGAATGGATAAAGAAGATGTGGTATATATACACAATGGAATACTAGTCAGCTATAAAAAAGACAAAATCATCCCATTTGCAACAACACGGATGGACATTGAGGGTATTATGATAGGCGAAATAAGCCAGACAGAGAAACAAATACTGTATGATTTCATTCATATGTGGAAGACAAACAAACACATGGATAAAGAGAACAGATCAGTGGTTACCAGTGGAGAAGGGAGTGGGGGAGTGGGCAAAAGGAGTAAAAGGGACATATGTGTGATGATGGATAATAAGTAGACTATTGGTGATAAGCAGAGTGCAGTCTATACAGAAACTGAGATATAATAATGTACACCTGAAATTGCACAATGTCATAAACCAATATGACCTCAATAAAATAACTGAAAAAAAATTAGAAGGAAAAGCTGAATAATCTGATTCATGTACCTCATCATCTCTAATGCACACAGTTTAGTTGTTTAAGCAATATTTTAGAAAATGATGAAGGAATATCAGACAAATCCCAAGTGAGGGACGTTCTACAAAACAACAGACCAGTCCTCCTCAAAGCTGTCAAGGTCATCAAAAGCAAGAAAAGTCTGAGCTGTGACAATTAAATATAGTGCAGTGTTCTGGAGGGTGTCCAGAGATGATGAAAAACGCGAGACAAAATTTGAGGAAATCTGAGTCAAGTATAAACTTTAATTAATAGCAATGTACCAACACTGGTTCATTAATTACAAGAAATGAACCTCACTAATGTAAGATGTACTAGCTTTGCAATTTTACTGTGACTCTAAAACTATTCTGAAATAAAAAGTTAAATTAAAAAAAAAAGAAAATGGTGAGCGATCTAGGCACATGGACTAACACCTTTCTCAATGCAGTTTACAGGGTATTTTTAGGAGTGGAGGAGAAGCTCACTCCCTTTCAGTGGGTTCCTTTTCTCCCCACCTTGCCTGGAAACACATGACTGAAGGCTATGCGGTGTGATAGTTAGGAACCAGGCTCTACGCTAAAGACTTGGGTTTAAATCCCAATCTTTCTCCAATTAAGCGAGTTGAGTGACTTCTCCTCCCTGAACCTTACTTTCCACATCTGTAAGATGGAGATAACAACAACCTCATGGGTTTGTGTGAGAAGTCAAGAAAAGCACTTTTCACAACATACAGACACACACGAGGATCTTTCCTTAATTAATTAGAAAGTTCGTTGTGCGTTGCGCAAAAGACCACTGTTCATAGCATATACAATGATAAAGTAACAAGAGCTAATGTACACTGGGCATGCACGATGTGTCAGGCACGGGGCTCAGCACTTCGCATCCATGATTATCCTTACCTTTCAACCACGCTCAATTTATAGAAGAGGAAACCGAGCTACCAAGAATTGACAAAGAACTAACACCTATCTCCAACAAAAGTATTATTCTGTTAGGTATGAAACACTGAAACACATAGCTATTTTTGTTGTTTTTTTTGTGTGTGAGGAAGATCAGCCCTGAGCTAACATCCATGCCAATCTTTCTCTTTTTGCTGAGGAAGACCGTCCCTGAGCTCACATCTGTGCCCATCTTCCTCCACTTCATGTGGGATGCCGCCTCAGCATGGCCTGACAAGCGGTGCATTGTTGCACACCTGGGATCCGAACCTCGGCCATCAGCAATGGAGCCCGAGCACTTAACCGCTGCACCACGGGGCCGGCCCCCACATGACTGTTTTTAACTCTCTCCTCTATAACCACCTTCTTTTTATTTTTATTTATTTATTTATTATTTTTTTAATTTTATTTAATTAATTTTTGAGGTAACATTGGTTTGTAACATTATATAAATTTCAGGTGTACGTCGTTATATTTTGCCTTCTGTGTAGACCGCATCCTGTTCACTATCGAAAGTCTGATTGCCAATCGCCACCCTACCCACCCTAGCCATCTTCTTTTACTTTGAAATAATTGTTTTGTGATCAGAGTTTTGGAAAACATAATGTTTCTTAGGAACACAACTGTGGTGTAATAACGAGGGAAGGGTGGGGAGAGAGAGAAAAAACAATTGAGAGAGAGAGATTTCTCAATAACAAAGAGGAAATGAATGAAAGTTTCAAGCTCCGTAAAAAATAAAAGCATTATTCAATGGTGCTTATTACCTTCATCATAAAATTAAAGTCCAAACTCTGTATCAATTAAACCAATGATCTCTATCAAATAATTATTTTGACTGAGAAGAAAAGCATAAAACTTAGGCATCAGTGCAATTGCACTTGGATTGTACAATTGTACATTATATATATTCAAATTTTAAGAAAATGATAGAACTTAATTAGCCATATATTTACCTAGAAGAATTAATAAAATGCATATGGACAGCATCTAAATCTTTTCTTATATATAAAGAAATTTCCAACATAAACATGCACTATCATACAAATGTTTTCATTACATGCATTTCATAAAGCTCAAACAAATGATATACTTTCAAATACATCTTTTAATTTGTCAGTAGTAGAAATAATTTTGTCCTTACTAAAACATCTGCTATATGCTGATTACATTTTCAGATGAATGTCACTGAGTTAGTTTTTTGAACTCTTGGTTTCACATTTTGTTATTGAGTAATTCCAAAGTTGATTTCTGGGTTTACTTTATTTTGATCTTTAATTTCAATGTCTTTTCATAGCTGGTAAATGTTGCTCTGAGAGATGAGTAGGTTTAGATGAAAAAGGAATATTAATAGCTGATTTGCTAAAAACAAACTAGCAAACAAACAAAAGAAAAAGAATTTGTTCAATCCTAACTACTAATTATGCTAGTTTCTGTTGACTTTAGTTAGTAATGTTCCTTGTTTTCCTATGTCATTAAGTTATTATTACAAAGAAATAGAAAATCCTTATAAAATTAAATATTACCCACAGGTCCCCAATTGCCTAAAGCTCTTCATTTGAAAGATTTTAAAACTGATTAGATGTTTTTCCAAATTGAATTATTTGGTTATGTGTGTTTTTAAAGATGACACACATTATTTATTTTAACAAAGTTACACAATAATGGAAACTAACATATTATCCATAGATTAAGTATACTTATATCTTCACTGGAAAAGTTTCTCTTTAAAATTAGCCACTGCCGTGCTCACTAAAACTTCACTTTAAAAGGTGGCATTAAGATGCTTAAGAATATCTGCATAAAGCTTCACACCAGCAGCCTCCTCTCATCTCAGAACCAATTAGCGAAGTTGTAACATTTGTCCTTTTATAAAAGAACACTGTTATCACTCATCTATAAATCTGACACCTCTGTTAAGATATTTCCATTTTGTAAGCAGCGTAATTCCTCTCTGCTACAAAAGATTTTCACTGCGACTTTTCCTCTAGTTAAAAATTTTGTAGAGAGTCCACAGTATTTTCTTTTACACAACAGATTAACCATTTCTATCACTCCTCACTGCATTTGGGGCACTTCTGGTTCAATTTCTTTGCTGGTCAGAGCCTGCAGATGTCTTTTTTTTTTCTCCTGTAATTCCAGGCAAGATAGCCACTTCATCAGCGATTGTATTTATGTAGTTTCTTATTTAATATCATGTTTTCGTTCAAGAACGTCATTGGTGTTGAGGGTAGGGTTTTGAGTTTTCTGAAACATACACACAGGCACACACACATGAATAATTCTTGATGTATTTCATTATTGAAATGTTAAATATGGGAATCTAAAATGTGTTTAAGAGGTTTATATTCTCATCCAATATGGGAGAAATTACCCTACCGTTTTTTTTAATTATTTTATTGAGGTCGTGTTGGCTTATAACATTGTGTAAATGTCAGGTGTACATTACTATATGTCAGTGTCTGTATAGACTGCATTGTGTTCACCATCAACAGTCTAGTTTTTATTGGTCACCATACATATGTGCCCTTTCACCCCTTTTGCCTGCCCCCCTCCCCCCCTTCCCCTCTGGTAACCACCAATCTCTTCTCCTTATCCATGTGTTTGTTGGATCGTTGTTGATGCAAAGACAACGATATGGTAACTAAACCTTTTCTTCCACTTGCCCCTGTGTACACCCACAGCCTATACTCTCCTATTCTTACTTTCTTAATAAACCTTTGTCAAGCACTTGGTGAAGTAATGCACAGCTAGACACGTGGCTGAATATTGGCAGAGGTGTGCTGTCACATTCTAGATGCTTAATTTTGAATTTTTTTGCTGATTTGGATGGTTTCATACAGTCAATAGTTTATTTCTGAAGGCATAATATTCATAGAGGGTAATGGATATTGTTAAAAATAGTGATTATAATATTGGTATTTTAAATAGTCTATTTGATAATTTCAGGTCCTTTTTTGGGTCACCTTCTCAACAGCCATAGTTAGGTCATCATTTTGTTGTAATGTGGTTGACAAAGGGCCCATGTGAAAACATTGTCTGTGGCTTTCTCATGCACACTTTATTAGGAATATCTTCAACCTCAATTTTTGCAGAACTTTTGCAAACAAATTTCCCTCATAAGTGGGCCCACCTGAGCTGCATTATGACCCACCACCATAAATTGGGAACTAAAGCAGCCACTGTCTTTTTGTGGTAGAATCCCACCTTCCTTGGAATATGAGTATTACTAATCATGGATAATCATCTAACCTTGACAGATAGGCCCAAGTGTCAGTCCATATAATATCAGTAAAGCTTAAATTGTATACTTATTTTTCTAATTAAAATAAATGTAAATAGAAGTTCTAGCATTTTCTTCCTGCATCCCAGTGGATTGTTCAGTTCAAGGGATGCTTAAATCCTGCTTTGAAGCTACTTGTCTAAATCTTTCCACATTAAGCCAAGTCTTAGATTTTTAATCCTTATAGTTAAAAATTCCTCGTATCCATGAGTTCTTGCTTGGAAGTCTTGGAATCAATAGGAATAAACAGTGAGGCATTCTAATATTAGGTAAAGCATGGACTTCTTCCTGTTCCTTTACTTGAGGAAAATTGGGGCACTTTTCGTGTGTTTTGTAAACTATAATGGTCCCATCAAAAAAGTGGCCTTTTTAATTCTTGGTCTGTCAACCCCTCTTTCTTCATAAACTACTTTGGAGGAAAAAGTCTTACTTATACTCACCTTTTCCCACTTAGACATCCCTGACTCTGAACTGCAAGTTATTATTACCAAGTTTAGAACGGTAAAGAAAAAACAGGGGTATTTCTAAACTATTTTTTTAATGAAACTTTAATAGAAGATAAAAGAACCAAGAGAAAATCTAAGATGATGGACTTGTTGCCCACAGTTAAGCAAGAAAATAAAATGAGAGGACATACGGGTGAAGAAAAATTCTCAGCAGGGTCAAATCCATACGAGTCTCATTACCACTAGATCAAGCTGTCCTCCAAAGAGAGCCAGCTTAGATCAGCTTCCTGTAGTTTATGTACTTTATAAACTGAGCAAGACAAATAGTGTGTTAAGGCTTTATGGACTTGTTATGACAGCTAATTTCGTATCGCCTGACATAGTATCTGAGCAAATGTACAGATGTTCATTCATTTTCACTCCACTATAGATACTGTAAATTGAGTACCTCTGGAAGTCCCGTCATCATAGCTGACAAACATCCCTGCGACCCACAAGAATGGAAGCTGTAAGTCACTGGGCTTCGATGTGGAAAGTTAGCAGACAACTCAGGGGCCCATGCATCTTTTTAATGACTTTATGGCAGAAATCTTGTGCAGGTTTACTATGACAGCCTACCAGGGGACTCAGAGGACACGTAATGAATTAGCCATAACTTTAATTTAAATGACATAAGACATGAGAAATGAGGGACTTCTGAAATGCCTTTGAGTTTATCACCTTCTCCATGACACCACCATTCTGACCCAAAACTTGTCTGCCTTTGCTCCTTTATTGTGATTTCCTCCTAATTTTAAAAGATCAAAACCTGTTACTGAACAGGGTAGCATGCAGTTCTTCCAAAAAGTGCCACTCCTGCACAGAACCCTGGCACTCTTCACTGCTCTGGAACCCAGCCCATCACTCCAAACAGAGCATTTTCCAAACGTTTTTCTATGCAAAAGCTATCAATATTTATTTGCATTTTATTCAAAGGATAATATTTGTGAGACTTCACCTGTGGCTTAAGGCAGATTAAAACATAAAACCTCAAGGTAAAATAAAAAATTTTAATTTTGTCAGTTTATTAAAGGGAATGTGGAATCAGCTTATAGCCTATGCACCAAAAATTGCACATAGCTATTTTAACTGCTTGTAATTCCCCATCATCATTCTATGATGTTTGGTTTTGTTGAGGTGTGTTTTGAACATCCTTGAAAATAAAGGATTTTTAAGAAGGTTACTTCTTAAGAACTGATCACGTTACTTATCTATAGTCAGATGGATTTATTTGTTTACTTTGAGAGTAAAGCTTGAAATATTTATATCACATTAAAGAGTAAAGTAACAAATCAATCTTCTTCTAGACTTTCACCACCAACTCTCATCACGATCTCTGGCAAAGCTTTCCATCTGATTGGAATGATTGGTACCTCTAGAAAGACCCTGCAGCAAAACTTTAGATTTGAGACAATTGTTGTTTAAGATCACATATAATGTTTCCCTAAAGTTTTTAAATTTATGTGTAAAGGCTCCTGTTCTGTTATAAAACACTTATGGTAAAGACACTAATCATAGAAAGAGTAGTTGTTTTCTCTCAGATAGTCTGTTCTGCAAGTTTTCGTATTCAACATTTCTGTGAAAATTATAACTTGAAAGCTGTCAGTCTCTCTGGGTAATCTTCTCACTAACCTGGAAAGAACAGACTACAGAAAAAGGTCACGTTGACGGCAGAGAAACTCAAGTTTTATTTCCTGCCAGTCGGGCTTGTGGAGCAATGGATAATGTTTCCAACTACTGAATAAAAATGTTCTCAGATGAATTATTTCAGGTATAATTCCATATCAGCTGTGTTATTTTGTATTTGAAGCTGTTTCATACGTCATAAATGTGTTAACTAGAAGTGACTTCAGCAAATGAACTTCAGAAAGCATCATCGGTTGATAAACACGCTTCATACGCCTTTTGAGACTATCAATTGTTCTGCCTTTGGTGTATGTGGGGGGTGTCTGCTTCTTTTGCTTTAGCTGTACTCCAGAGCGAAGCTTGAATGTGGAAAGCAGTTATTGAGGTAAAAGTGGTATTTGTTTTTGCTGTTGTTGTTATTTTTTAACGATGAATAGTGAAAGACAGAAAACAGTACCAAAAAATAATTGAGATTGTAAATGATACCTGATATGTGCATTGTAGTGGGTATGATGTGAGTAAAGCAAATTTCTTGTCATCATGGTGCTTCTCTTTATCAGAAAGACAAGCAGTGATAAATTAAGTATATACTATAATGTCAGATCTAAAGACAAATAGAGCAAAGTAAGTTAATACAAAGTGATGAAAAGTGACTTTTGCATAAGAGAGTCAGAAGGGCATATATGTGCAAAAGTGTAGGAAAAAAGTAGAAAAATGATTTTTAAACGTGAAAAATCATCTGAAGCAACAACATTTAATAGAGAGTATTTAAATTTCAAGTATCAGGGATTCTTTTATCCCCTAACTTTGTATCAGTATAGCAAATAACCAAATAACATGTTGTCTGTCTCAAAGTGTCTCCATTTCTAGGTTTGCCTAAATTTGCTGAAGCATCCTCCTCATGGGTGTAGCTACAGAAACAAGACACAAGCATCTATATGAACTTTCACATGAACTGAAGTTGATTTGCTTCTCTTCCATTCATTTTCTTAGATGCCTGAGGGAATATTTTTATAGAAAAATTTAGGGGGAAATGATACATTTTATGGCAAGAGTCACTAGAGATGTTGAAGTGGGATTTTTTAATGGAGAAGAGACATCGGAAGACATAATTCTGAGAAGTGTTGACAGATGATGATGGTGATGATAATGGTGGTGATGATGATGATGATGTTGGCGGTGATGGTGATGATGGTGATGATGGTGGTGGTGGTGATGATGATGATTACAAAGTCAACCACATGTTTTCAAATGGGACTGAAACAACAATAGAAAAATAGAATATTATGCAACATCTAAACATGGGAGTAGCATTAGCCTTGTAGTCGAGGGCTTGAACTCTAACACATGCTCTCCATTCCTTAGCCAAGTGACTCTGGCATCATCGCTCAGATTATCTGAGAATTTAACTCACCTATGTGGGCAAATAGATAACATAAAGGCCATTTTGTCTCCTCCCACAGGTCAATGGCAGATTCTACGATTCATGTCAGTAATTTTTGCTGAGCCCAAATTCCATTTCAGACAACAAGTTCTATACCACCAATGGATTAGAATTAGTCATAAAGATAAAAGTAAAGCAAAGATTTGGGGAAGAGGGTGATGGTAGGTGAGGGCAGTAATATGTGAAATAGAAAGTATCCTAAGATTCAAATCCTCTTTAAAGATTCTCAAATAGTCCTTAGATGATAATTACATAATCTGCCACTAACTTACCTCATAAACTTATTGTTTTGGGAGAAGGAATATTGTGCAATATTCTAGAGAATGTTTACTTTCAAATTGGAAAATATAGTTATTACTGAATCATGTCTATATTTTTTCTAAGTTTAGAAGCACCCTTTGGAACGATTGACATGAATTTTATTTATAATTAATCCATAATTGAATCCATTCTAGTATTAGAAAATTAGAACTTTTTAATTATGATTAAGAGAACTCTCTCCCACACTACATTTCCTGACCTTTATTATGTGTATTCATATTTCTCTATGCCATACTTAATAATAACCTTTTGTTGTGTAGACATAATTTCTATCGTGTTCTCTCTTAAGTCTTATGTTTAAGTTGATTAGCCTCTTTGTTCCAATTATTTATTGGCAGGTGGAAATTAGCTGTCTAATATGTCTTTTACTTAAAAGAGCCAATGCAGGGCCGGCCCGGTAGCGCAAGTGGTTAAGCGTGCGCGCTCCTCTGCAGCGGCCCAGGGTTCGCCGGTTCAGATCACGGACGCACACCTAAGTACTGCTTGGCAAGCCATACTGTGGCGGCGTCCCATATAAAGTGGAGGAAGATGGGCACCGATGTTAGCCCAAGGCCAGTCTTCCTCAGCAAAAAAAGAGGAGGATTGGCAGATGTTAGCACAGAGCTGATCTCCTCACAAAAAACGTAAAATAAAAAAATAAATAAATAAAATAAAATAAAAGAGTTAATGCAAACTTTATCCCTTGAATTCTTACATGTTAAAAATGTGTGTCTTTTCTCTATGTACTTGAATAACCATTCGGCTGCATGTATTATTCTTGAATCACATACTTTTTCCTAAGGAATTACTGTTACACTATCTTCTTCAACTGACAGCTATTGTGAAGAAGGATGAAAGCCGATGGACAACCCCCAATACGTGGCATAGATTATATGTTTTTTTTTCTTAATATCCAAAGAATTTTTTTAAATCTTCTAGTCTACCAACTTCCCTAGGCGCTCTCTTAGTGCTGATTAATCAAGATCGTATTGTCCTTCCAATCCATGAGTACACATCTTAGTTTATTTTAAGAAAGTGTTCTTAAATAGAATATCAGTTGCATATACATTGCATTTACTTTGTCTTTCCTGTGCATCATTTTCTCTCTAGCCTTTTAAAAATTTTAAGTCCACTTTTTCACTTGTTTTTCTCAACCGTTTTTCCATGCCTTGACTTCATTCCATCAGCATCTGTTTTCCTCTGGGATCCCTCCAAGGCACGTCTCCTTTTTGGAATTGTTTCATTTATCACTGGTATTTATTTCCTGAACTTCAAATGCTCGATTCCTGAATCATCTCTCCTTTATCATTTCTTTCTTGAGCCCTGTGTCTTTGCTTTGAGCATTTATTTGATAGAGGCTGGATCTTCATTAAAACCTTTTGTTTCTTGGCGAAATCATAAGTAACGATATTTTTACATCTCTTGGCAAAATATTTTATTCTTCCACATAGTTTGTTATTTTTTTCTGTGCATTCCCTCCTTCTCTGCTCACAGTGTTTAGAAGAGTTGTTTCATTTTTTAAATTATTATTTATTTTAGAATGAAGCAAACTCTTGACAGATCAGCTGTTGATAAGTTGAGTGTTCAAATAAGAGCGGGTCTTTGCAGATGTCGGAGAGAAGATTCCCCTACTCCCTGCGAGCTTCTGAGTGTCACCTGGGGGTCAAGGGTTTAGCCTTTCCTTCCCTTCAAGTGACAAAGATCAGCCACTGTGGGGCTGCTGCCCACTCTCAGGACCTGTTCCATCCTGCTGTGTGGTTTCCAAGAAGGCTCAGTGCATCTGTGTGTAGCCTCCTGCTCTGCCATCTCACCATGCTCCAGGGGTCAGGGAGGTGCCCACAGCCCTAATCGTTCCAAACCAGCAGTCACTGGATCTGCCTCTCAGAACATGCCTCCCACTTCAGAGATATCCCTGTAGACGTGACGGAGGCCATCACAGCAGGGCGCCCTTCCTGTTGCCCTCCTCGCGCTGGACCAATTCCACTGCACTTGGCAGCTGTGTGCACTTACATTTCAGGATTCCAGATATCTCTTTCCTTAGTATAAGATTGAGATCTCACCTTTGCTTCTTGCCTTTCTTGTTATGAATTCAATGGCTTTTAAAGAAGAAGCTGAAGTAGATATTTTTTATTCTAGTATACTATAATAAATTGTAAAATTGCTTCTTAATGCTCCTTGACGTATTTGTTTTTTGTTTATTTCAAAATAAATTATAGATTCACAAGAAGTTTCAAAAATACATAGATTTCCTTGAACCCTTACCCAGTTTTTCCCAATGGCAACGTCTTATATAAATGTAATGTAATAGCAAACCCAGGAAATTGACATGGGCACAATATAGTCATAGACTACAGACCAGTTTTTACATGCACTCATTTGTGTGCGTGTGTGTGTAATTTCATGCAATTGACCCCATGTGTAGCAGCCACCACTGTCAGTATACAGAACTATTCCATCATTTCAGAGGAACTCCCTCATGCTGCCCCTTTTACAGCCCCATCTCTGTTCCCTGGCAAGAATTAATGTGTTTCCACTCTCTGTGTTTTGTCATTTCAACAAGGTCATATAAGCAGAATCATGCAGTATGTAATATTTTAAGGTTGACTTTGTCACTCAGCATAAGCCCCTGGGTATTGTTCTAAATTGTTCCATGTATAAATTGTCTAAGCCTTTTTTTTTTTTTTTTTTTTTGTGAGGAGATCAGCCCTGTGCTAACATCCGCCAATCCTCCTCTTTTTTTGCTGAGGAAGACAGCCCTGGGCTAACATCTGTGCCCATCTTCCTCCACTTTATAAGGGACGCTGCCACAGCATGGCTTGCCAAGCAGTGCGTCGGTGTGCGCCCGGGATCCGAACCAGCGAACCCCGGGCCGCCGCAGCGGAGTGTGCACACTTAACCGCTTGTGCCACCGGGCTGGCCCCTGTCTAAGCCTTTTTTATTTCTGAGTCGTATTCCATGGTATCGATGTACTAAACTTTGTTTAACCATTCACCCGTTGAAAGATGACTGGATAGTTTCTGGTTTCTGGCTACTATGAGGAAAGCTGCTCTGAGTCCTCATGTACAGATTTCTGTGTGAACATACATTTTCATTTCTCTAGGAGTAACACCTAAGACAGCAATTGCTGGATCGTATGGTAAGCATATGTTTAGTTTTATAAGACAACTGCCAAACTGTTTTCCAGAGTGGCTGTACCATTCTCCATTCCCACAAACAAAATTTGAGTGACCTGGTGTCTCTGCATCCTCACCAGCATTTCGCATTTTAGCCATTCTGGTTGGTGTGTCATTGTGGTTTTAATTTGCATTTCCTTAATAGCTAATGATGTTGAGCAACTTTTCACGTACATATTTGCCATCCGTATTTCCTGATTAGTGAAATGGCTGTTCATATCTGTTGCCAATTTTCTGTTTTTTATTGCTGAGTTTTGCAAGTGCTTAATATATTCTAAAAATAAGTTCTTTGTCAGATGCGTGGTTTGCAAGCATTTTCTCCAAGCCTGTAATTGTCATTTCATTCTCTTGTCACGATCATTTGCAGAGCAAAGGTTTTTAATTCTGATGAATCCAATTTACCAAATTTTTCTTTTATAGATCGTGCTTTTAGTATCATATCTAAGAATTCTTCATCTAGCCTTGGGTCCCCAAAATTTTCTCCTATTTTCTTTTAAAAGTTTTATTGTTTTACATTTTACGTGTAAACTTGTGATCCATTTTGAATTAATTTTGTGTAAGGTGTGAGGTTTAGGTCAAAGTCCGTTTTTATTTTATTAATTTATTTTTTTGCCTACAGAAGTCCAATTGCTCCAACGTCATTTGTTGAAAAGACTACCCTTCCTCTATTCAATTGCTTTTGCATCTCTGTCAAAAATCAGTTGGGCATGTTTGCGTGGGTTATTTCTGGGGTTTCTATTCTGTTTCATTGCTCTATGATGATCCCTCCACCTAAATCATACAGTCCTGATTACTGCAGCTATAGAATAAAACTTAACATTGTGTAGAATGATTCCTCCCACTTTTTCCCAAAAAAGTTATATTAGCTGTTCTAGGTATTTTGCCTTTTCATATAAATTTTAGAATAAGCTTGTCTATCTCTACAAAAACCTCTCTGGGACTTTGATAGACATTGCGTTAAACTTATAGATAATCTTAAGGGGAACTTACATCTTTAATAAGCTGAGTCTTCCAATTCATGAACACAATATGTCTCTGCATTTATTTAGATTTTTACTTCATTCATCAGTGTTTTGTAATTTTCAGCATCAGATACTTTCCATGATTTCTTAGATTCATGCTTAAGTATTTCATGGTGTTTATTTTTCATAATCTTTACTTTTCAAGGGGAGAAAATGAGACCCAGATGAATAACTAGGTCCAAGTCATACAGCTAACAAGAGATGAAACCCAAACCTAATCTCTACTTTTTGGACCCAAAAACCTGCCATTCCCACTCTGCTTCACTGTTGCTCTGAGGGGGAAGCATTTTAAATAACCAAAGCTTCTCTCGACTTGGGGTGTATCCCAGGCACTGAGGCACTCAGCATAATAGTGTGCGGGGGGCAATTTTTGAGTGGGGAGGATGTGACAAGAATGTGGCGGGCCATTAGTAAGGTTTCTCTGGCTTTTCCTCAAGAACAGCTTCAGGTTTTTTCTCCCACTTTTTACAACCTCTTCCATTTCCATCATCTCTTATGAACCACAGATTTTCTAGAAATACCAGGTTATTCTGAAGGTTTCTGTCACTGGCTAAGGAGGCTCTGAGTTTTACAACAGATTGAAGGCAGCTTGGAAGACATAGGAATCAGCTTCCTGTCTCCTTAAATATTCTTTTTGGATTCAGAGAGGCTCAAACTGGAAAAGATGGATGATCTCATAACCTGTGATGCTCGAGGTGCCTACACTCAGTCTGGGTAAACATTTGGATGTGGGATTTCCACTTCCATCTGCAGTTTACCTGAACAGAATTCACTTCCTGAAAGGGTTTTGTGGTGTCTCAAGGATGAGATGAGGCACATTGCAGGGAGCGGTGTCTCATAAAGGAGGGGGATGGGAATTTCTACCCCTATGGGATCATCCACCTTACCTGGGGTACAAGTAAGACAGCTTATCAGTGTCACAGTCTATGCCCCAAGGATCAGAGATACGGAAAAGAGAATTACATATATATGTGTGTATGTATGTATCTGTGTGTGTACATATACATACACACGTATATACATACATATAATTTTTGTTTGATTATGGTTCACTAATTTTTATTTTAATTCCTTTTCCTATTTTATCATTATGCTAGTTCTAGTCTTTGATGTGGACATGAAACCTGACCCTCTCAGTACTAATTAGAGATGTTTAATGGGAAAACCACACATTCTACCAGTGTCTGCCACAATAAATCTTTCTAATAACTGATGTACTCCAGTGGGTCACATCTCATTACACTGGGTGGCTTTATAAACTGATCTGACAGGTGGTAGGACCACATGATTCATCAGCTTCAAAAACAGGTCTGGGTGGTAGACAGATCAGCAATGTGAGCCACCTCAAAGTAAGTAGAGAGAGTAATTTTCATGATTTCATAAATAGTTAAATACTTTGATATCCTCACCGTGAAGAAAATGTACCTGCAGTTTGCATTCTATCTGAGCATGTGAAATGAAGCTATTTGTGTTACATACAAGCCAGGAAAAGGGAAACACTTCAGACAGAAGATATTCCATTTCCTATGGAATTTGGGGGTAAAGACAAATGCTTTTCCCCTAATTCTCAGCTTAAACTAGTGGTAGGATTGTCATTAGATAGAAAAATAAGAAGTCAAGAAACTTTCGCAAGCCTGCCGTAAACCCCCAAGGTCCTCTCTGTCAAAGGAAAATTATGCCCAGCTTACTGCATATAGAGTAATTCTATATGGAGAAAACAGATAATATTCATGCTAGTACTTACATTGTGAAATTTGATTATTGGTATTTTGGATTACTAAATTGGATTTTGGTATTTTTCACTTTTTGCAATTTGAACCAATATAGATGGATAATTATAATAATAAAAGAGGTATTTTCTAGTTAGGATGTGTTTTTAAATTAAATCTCTATGATAAAGCAATACACTCAGGATTCTATATGGTCTCAGGGTTAGATAAAACTATAAATTAAAACGATTTTCATTAGTTACTAGCAATGACTTTTTCAGTGACACATTCCAAATATCATTTGTCCCTCCAACAGTGATGCCACCTACTGAAGGCCCGATGAGCGGATTTGGAAGGTGGATAATTTGAAATAATATGAGTTTAAATCCCGTTATCGGGGAATTTTTTTTCTATGAAACAGCTTATTTTTTCCTCAATCTCTGACTTAAAAGACAGATAATAGGGCCAGCCCGGTGGCGCAAGCGGTTGGGTGCGCACGTTCCGCTGCGGCGGCCCGGGGTTCGCCGGTTCGGATCCCGGGTGCACACCGACGCACCGCTTGTTAGGCCATGCTGTGGCGGCGTCCCATATAAAGTGGAGGAGGATGGGTATGGATGTTAGCCCAGGGCCAGTCTTGCTCAGCAAAAAAGAGGAGGATTGGCATTCGATGTTAGCTCAGGGCTGGTCCTCCTCACAAAAAAAAAAAAAAAAAAAAAAAAGACAGATAATATAGAAAAAATCCCAAAAGTCACACACACACTGGTTAGAGGAAAAAAATGAAGAAAACGCCTGCGTCCCCACAGAGAATGCCAATTTTCTAGTCCAAGGATGTAGTTCTGGAAACCAATGAAGTCCACCCGAGCTTTGTTCATTTAGAACATGAATCTCAAGGAAGGAAAGTGAATCCAGGCTCTTGTGGCTCCATACTGCACACCCGAAACCACAGCCCACAACCCAATTCACCGGGTGACTATCCGAGTCCAGCAGATGCACAATGACCCGTAAACCTGATCCTTGTCGCTGTGTGAGATGTCAATTGTCCGTTTCATCTCTGATTTCCAGGACAGCTTCCAGAACATGTCCTTACTACTTGATATAAAGATCCCAGCTTCCTTGGGGGCATTTGTTATTCCACCAGCACCTGTGATGCATTCATGCCCTCATCCTGACTCCCTCGCACTCATGTCATCCATGGGGGCATCTCTGCTTGTGGCCATGCCAGGGTCTTCTCTTGCCACGGGAGCCATCAGAGGTCACCTGGATTGTCCTCGTAGGTCTTCTCTCTCCACACTTCCAGCCAACCACAGAAAGCTGAGCCACACGCAGCATTTTCTTCTCAGCACTCAGAATTCTGCCACCACTTCAACCCCACTCTGAAACGTCCACTCTCTGTCCACAGCCTCCCATCCTGCATCCTCAGAGTTTCTCTCTGCCATTATACCTGTTGTTGGACCTCATTGAGGCTATGTCACCTCTCACATAAAAGTATACTTTCAAGTCACTGCCCCTGTTGTTCCTCCTCTAGCAAACAGCACCCCTTCTCATTTAATCAGTTGGCTGAGAAGCAAACCATCTCTCTTGCCGCATTGCCATTTCATTGTACCATCAAATGCCAACCCTCAGTTACTCTAAGTTACTGTTTTCTTTGTGCCAACACCAAGGCTTCCAAAACAATCACACAAGTGTACAGATCAGAAGTTCTGAAATTCTTGACCTCTAGTCTAAATTGGACACTTCACACTTCCTGTTGACACGTATATATTTCCTTAGACAATTCCTACACCCAAAGGTTAATTCAAAACTTTTCTTTTTTCTTAGAACTTCCACACACGATGACCTTCCCCTAAGAGAGTCATGTCTTCTCACACAAAGAGTGGAAATGTCCAGGGCTTCAGACTGAAGATGGAAATGTTAAATGTCTCTATCTTAATGGCAAATATAAATTAAATAAAATAGAGTGGTGCTAGCCATAGACATAGATCTCTACAAATGTCATGCAGAACGTAGAGTTGCCCAATAACTGGGCCCAGAAAGGTTCAGCCCACTTTGCCTGAGGGGTAAAGATGAGCTTAAGGACCAAGACTGAACTGGGCAGAAAAGGAGCCATTGCACACATTCACCGTCCTTGAAAAAAGCTGATAGGAAGAGTGACCGGCAGACAAAGAAGTGCGCGTGGCCATTGGCTTGACAAAAGCTGGTAACAGAGAGATAAATACCAAGTGACCCCCTAGAAACCTGCCTCACTGTAAGCTACAAGGGTATCTTCAGTTCACCAAGTAGCTTGTAACGTGGAGCCGTAAGTGGACATACATCCCAGAGGAGGAGAGGCAGCAAGTTCGTGAGAAGTGGTTCTGCGTCAACATACCTGAATTAAAACTTCCACTGGCCCAGGTCAGGCCCGACTCTCTTTCTTTTGGAGAAAATATTCTCAGAAAATATCTGGATATTTTGTCAGACAAAATCACTCAAAAATATGAAAATTGAGTGATTATAGGTAAAAAGAATTAGAAGGGAAAAATAAAACAATTGTGGGATAGAAAATCACAATAACAACAACAAAAGAACCACAGCCAGACAGTGATAACATTGTCCAGCGTGTGAACAGAGGCACATTTGGCCAAAGTTACAAAGATTTGGAAAAACAAATGAAAAAGGAAAAACTGAAAAAAATGGCTAGAGTGAAAATTATGTGCAGTATAGTCAAAGGAGATTCAACCTCTGCTATCTAGATATCAAAAATCAAGGTATAGGTGTTTCTGCACAATGATTTACATTTGATAAAAGTTATCATTAGAAGTGCTAAAAGGCATACTATAACAATTCTTGAAAGAGATAGGAAAAGGAGACAGGAGGACATATAGTCTTCACAAATCACATAATTGAGATTCCAGTTAAACTGCACCCTATTATGAAGGGAAAACAAAAATCATTTTTTATATGAAGCCAAAATAATATTGTACCAAAACCTATAAAAGACACACACACACACAACAACAACCAACACCAACAAGACAACCTCACTTCAACTATCAATGTAAAAATCATAAATAAAATATTAACAAAGAGAATTAAGCAATACTTTAAATAATGTTAAACATAATCAAAAGATTCATGGATATAAACAAAATTCAATAGCATGATGTTTCTTAACTAGTCAACCATATGTTGACTACCTATAAAAATGATTGAAATTGATGCTAATGTGGTATTTAGTGGAATTTAACATCAATTTCTGATTAAACAAAAACACTCTTAAAGTGAACATATAAACATTTCCAAAAACATAAAAATGTGTATATAGATACACAGACTATTCTTGAAAGATTGAGAGATGCATTCTGTATCGAGCAATAGTTTCTAGTTATCCTTTGGGTTGACTTGGCAATAGCCAGAGCCGGGAGGGCTGGTGCATGGAGACTATAAGTTAAACCAGAGTGTGGACAGAGCAGGGTAAGTGAAGACACAGCAAGTCCCCTTTCAACAACTCAGAGCTCACACCACTTCATCTCCAGGAAGCAGAAAAATTAGAAGAAACAGAAAGATTCAGGAAAGTGACTTGGAGAGGTTCCTGAACCTGACTCTCCCACAACCAGCATGAGAACGTTGGGCGATGCTGATGGATGGGAAACCCCAGATAATGTTGAGGATCTCCGAGCAGAAAAGAACCACATCTCACTTCCTGCCAGAACCCCTGGAGGAAGCAGCCACAGGGAGGCCCTGACATCCAGCTGGGTAATCAGCAGTGAAGGAGACATGGTGACAAGACGAGTGTGGACAAAGAGAGTGCCCCATGTCCTTCCATCACATGCATCATGGAGCAGATTTGGAAGATCCTACATTCTTCAGAGGTGGGCAGAGAAGGTGAGGACCATAACAGAAACACCGCCAACACTACAGATATCGGCAAACACGTGTACAGAGATTGCCGTGTGCCAGGCACTGTTGCAAGTACTATACGTATAACAATTTATATGTAATAAAAATCCTTTGAGATTGATATATTTTATACTAATTTTAGTGACTCATACCTTTTACTTGCTCATGCATGTGACAACTTGAGCTTCTTGTAACTCCTCTCGGACCAATGCTATCTCAAGATGTGTTCGATACATATTTTTATCCCCTACCTTCTCTGAATATTTCGTAGGTCAGTATCTCAACATAGGTAGCTATTGGTACATCTTGTCTTTCTTTGCAGGCTCCATCAGGGATATGGGCCATCCCGTGGACAGGTGCCCTCAGGTCAATGTCTATTCTAATCAACTAAGGACTGGAGGTGGGGTCTCAGAATGAAATATGGCAGACTAGGTCTTCTCCATCAACAGAGTCAAGGGGAAGATTGGGCACAGTGACTGTCATGAACCGTGGAGGCTTTATTTTGAAGAAGAGAAAGGCAAGACCCAGAGGGAAAAAGCAATAGTTAAGGTCATAACTAGCTCACAACCCTAGCTTTAGCGTCTCAAGAACTATAAATCAGTAGTTGTTGGAACCATATGTTTAAAACAGATAACTGTTTTCCATTTTTGTATTTTGTCATCATTTAACCACTTTTTGGTTCATGTCTTCTTATGTTAATATCAGTTTCTTATTTATAAGATCAAATCAGGTATTTATTTTTTAATAAATCTGAGGTAGCAAGCACAGGCTTCCATCTCTGAGCTGTGCTAAAGGAGCCGCTGAGGGTTATGATTAAATATGTTATACTCAGTATAGCTTTGGTGCCTAAAAGAGAGTTTCCATCAGCACTATCAAATACTATTAGGAAATAGTTTGATTTTTACTCAACAGTTTGGAGAAAGAAATGGATTTAAGTAATATGAAGGCATTTTAAATAAAATTCAATTTATGGATGATTTACCAAGTTTAGAAGGATGTTCTCTCCTGGACCATTTTAGTTACTTCTAGGAGGCAGGGAATTTAAATTCATGAATCAAAACAGTATTAGATAAGTTTATCTGTTTTCTAGGTAGTAGTCGACTGGTCAATTAATATTCAGGAGTTCATCTAAATGAGAGAATAACTAGCAAATAAAACCCCCTTACCCAGTCCTGAGTAATGTTTTCTGAGAGTACTATCCGTGGAGAGCTCCTCGTCAGACACTGTGAACACTGCCAACTTCTCAACAGGCAGCCTCTGAGATAACGCACTCCCGGTTTGAGTACTGTAAGAAGCTGCAGCTCTTATATATCAACAAACAGAAAATATTTAAAGGAGCTGTTTTCTGCCTAACCCTTAATTCTCATTTACTTCATGGAGATAATATGAAGAAATAAATATATGATCTCTTCTGACATATACTTATGATGACTGCAAAGAAAACCGTAAATGAATTAGTTATTTGGAATTAATGCCAATCTCTTAAAATGTCCAGTCTCTGAATGACCGTAAACCTGTTTCGAAAAGTTCAGACAGACTCTATGATAAATGTTACACTCTGTTTCTCCCTCAAAATTCAGGCAAATTCTTTCTAGAGAAAGTGGTTAAATGTGAAATTATTTCACAAAGAGGACCCTGGAGATGACCAACGCACAATGAGCCTTTAGTTTGTGTATGTGTTGATGGAGGCAAACTTCATTTTTTTCTTTTGGAAGAAACTGTAGATGGAGCTAAATGATGTGCTCTTGCTCTTGATTGAAAACGTTTAAAATCGGAAATGCATTCCAAAGCTTAGCTTGGAGTGCCCTCTGCTGGCCATACGAATTAAAACTATGACACAATATACCTCGCTGCTCGCATACAGGTTGAAATTCTTTTTCTATTTTAAAGTTATTCGGCCACACCAATTACCGACACCCCTTATAATTGTAATCATAAAATCATGAATAGATGTTTTATACAGGCTCCCTTTAAAAGTGATTGCTTAGTGAATGAATAGCATGTGTAATTCAAAAAGTGTTCTCAGATAATAGATACGTAGGTAGGTAGATGATAGAAAGATAGGAAGAAAGATGATAGATGATAGATAGATATATAGAAATAGATGATTAGACAGATAGGTAGGTAGGTAGATAGATAGATAGATAGATAGATAGATAGATAGATAGATAGATAGACAGATAGACAGACAGATAGATAGAGATCATAGATAGATCATCTTTATATGGTAAATCCAGCAGGTCTGAGCTCACATGGCCAATCTTCGATATAAAGATAAATTTTTCAGTGTCTGATACTAGGTTGAATATGGTAACTAATATATAATGTTATGGGTTGAACTGTGTCCCCCCAAATTCATCTGTTGAAGTAGTAACCCCCAGTACATCAGAATGTGACCTTGTCTGGAGACAGGGTCATTGTAGATGTAATTAGGTATGATGAGGTTGTACTGGAGTAGGAAGGGCCCCTAATCCAATACGACTGGTGTCCTTATAGAAAGGGGAAATTTGAACACACACACACATGCACACATAAACCTGCAAAGAGGGAGAATACCATGTAGAGGTGGAGGGTTGGAAGGATGCTTCTACAAGCCAAGGAACTCCAAAGATGGCCAGCAAACCCCCAGAAGCCAGGTCAGAGGTGTGGAACAGATTCTCCTGCACAGCCTCAGAAGAACCAACACTGCCCACATCTTGACCTCAAACATCTAGCCTCCAGAACTTCGAGAGGGAATACATTTCTGTTCTCTAAGCCACCTAGCCTGGAATACTTCGATATGGCAGATCTAGGAACCAATACAAATATAAAGTTAAAAATGCAAAATTCATAGCACATCAAGGTTGAATGAAGGACAATTTAGCAACTGCCGTGTGCTGGCGCCTGGGGCGGACCTGGAGCTCCGCAGTTTCTTTGTTGTTAGTGCTGTCGAGTGGATTCCGACTCTTAGGGACCCTGTGCACAGCAGAGCGGAACCCTGCCTGGTCTTTTTGCATCATCCCCTCACCTTCTGGCGCTGTATCAGACAATGGTCCACTGCTATTCACAGGGTTCTCATGTCCAACGTTTTCAGAAGTGGATGGCCAGGTCTTTCCTCCTAGTCTGTCTTAGTCTGGAAGCTCCGCTGAAGCTGAAACCTGTCCACCACGGGTGGCCCTGCTGGTATTTGATATATCGGTAGCAGAGCTTTCAACATCACAGCAACTCACAGCTGGCACAGTCTGACAACTGACAGATGGTGATAGGTAGGTAGGTAGATAGATACCTCCCTGACTGGGAAACGAACCTGAGCCACGGTGGTCAGAGCCCAGAATCTTAACCACTAGCCCATCAGGGCTGGCCTGCAGTTGTGACCTGACAGGATACTCCCACATGCCTCTGCAGTCACAGCATCATCACCACCACACGGGAAAGACTGATGCTCAAGACCAGAGCAGGTGGTTGGGAGGGACAGAACTGGAATTCAAACTTAGGTCTGTCAGTTCCCTGATTTCAAACTCTGCCTCTTCTGCTGGACTGTGTTGCCTCAGAGCTCTGGGGTATGGGAGCATGTACACATGCACACACATAACCAATTCTCTCACACATGCACACACAACACACGTACTCTCCCGCACATGTACACACGTACACTCATACCCATCCACATCCACACACATGCAGCACACCTGCACACCCCCACACACACAAACACACATACAGTCACAGTTACATACACTGCCCAATGACCAGAAGAAAGGCCAGGATTTAAATAACTTTTTGGCAAGAACAATGGCCCCCTGGCATTTGCAGCCACTTCTGTTTCCAGCAGGAGAGATCAGTCACCTTACTTCCTGTCACAGTGTTCTATACAGCATCACTTCCAACCAGGGAAGTCTTTTTACAGCGATTGAAGTTGCAGAAGTGAAGATTGTAACAGTTACGAGGTTGCTTCTTTATGTTTATATAAATATATTTGTATATGTATTGACTGTATCAATTTTCAATTGCTGCTGTAACAATTTGCTACAAACTGAGTGGCTTAAAGTAAAACAAATGTGATATCTTACAGTTCTGGAGGTCGAGAGTCTGACCCTGACCTTGACATGCAGACATAAAGTGTTGATAGGGCTGGATCCTTCTAGAGGTTCTGGGGGAGAAGCCATTTTCTCCCCTTTTCTGGCTTCTAGAGGCCGCCCATATTCCTTGTCTCCTGGGTGCTTCCTTCTCAAAGCAGCAGTGGTGGCTTGAGTCCTTCTCACTACATCACTCTGACCTCTTCTGTCATCCTCTTTCACTTACAAGGACCCAATAATTACATCAGCCCACCTGGATAATCCAGGATAATGTCTCTATCTGAAAGTCAGTTGATTAGCAACCTTAATTCCATCTTCACCTTCCTGCCCCTTCTCCATGTGGTTCTGCAGAAAAGGACATGGACATCCTTAGGGGTTTTATTCTGCCCACCACGTTGACCCATTCCTCTCTCCCTGTGTCACCATTCTCTAGCTGTCTGACAAAGAATGTGCTGGCAGTGCGTATTCTCTGTCTCAGGATTTAAGGACATCAGAGGGGGAGAGCAGCACAACAGATAGCTAAAGAGACACAGGGAACTTCATGTCCATTTGGGGAAGTGAGTCCCTGTGTTTTCGTTTGCATGAGGGATAGTAGGATTGAGTTGCACAGAAGGGTGATGTTGAATTCGTCTTTATCCGGAAGTTAGGTCAAGTTAGAAGAGCTGGTGGATGCAGGCTGACGAGCACTCGTCTGCAGTGGTTTTGCTCCGTGTCAGTTCAGCCGAGCTGGATCTATCTTTCCAGGATTCCCTCCCCGTCCGGCTGTCCACCAGAGAACTCTGCAGGAGACGCGGATGGCAGCAGTGAGCGACAGAGTCTGCTGAAGGCCAGCGCCTGGCCCCGGTGCTCATTGTCACTATTCGCTGGCTCCTTGTTGACGTGAGGCCAGCGCCAGGCTCCTCCAGCACCGCTACACCCCCTCTTCAGTGTCCCCTCCCCACCACCGCCCCTCGTATCCTCTCCTCCCCTCGCGCCTTCCTCTTCTCTTTCCTCCCCTCTCCTTTTTTCTCCCCTCATCTTCTCTCGTTTCTGCTCCTCCTCTCTGTTCCTCTCTTCTCCTTGGCAATCTTGCATTTAAACTTCCATCAATACAATGAAACGTGCACATGTGTACATGTGCATGCGTGTGTGTGTGTGTATACATATGCATATATATATGAATCCAGTCTTGACCTCACTTTAGAACACTCACCAACGTCCCCATCTGTCTGAAAGACACCTCATGGAAGTCGTAAAAGCACCTCAGATCCAACACGGAAAGGACCAAATTCCTGCTCTCTCCAGGTCTCCAAAGACCCAACCTCCCACCTAGATCCACAGGTCAGACCCCAGGCGCCATCGCTGCTCCTCACGCCTCCCTCTGCTTATCACCAAGCTTGCTTCTTGTCTCCTAAATCTCTCTCACTGCTTTTCATCCCCTCCTTTGCCACCATCAGCAGCCTGGGCACAGCTGACAAGACCATAAACCACGTCAGTGGTTTCTGCCACCCTGAGTGTGAAGACTGAAGGACGCTCTCCTGCAGACCCTGCCCTGGGCTCCTGGCAGCTTCCCCACCAGCGGCTCCCCCGGGATCCCTCGTGTCCTGCATCTGGCCAGACTAGCCTTTGAACATCCTTCCAAATGCAACACGCCCCGTCCCACCTCAGCATCATTCGAATCCCACGTCCTCCATCAAAGAAACTGGTGTGCCTGGGTGGCTACACGCATGAGTGTGTGTAAACGGGAATAGCTGGAACAGCAGGGAGCTGTGGCACCGGGAGCCCAGCCCTTGGGTGGCAGTGAGGAGGGCCGTCACTGAGACCCTGAACTGCAGGAAAGAACCTTCCGGCTTCTCTCCCTCACTTCCCACTGAGAAAGTACTGGTGAACCAGGGGTCTGAGGAGGAACAGGAAAACCAGAACATTTCTGAATGAATCCTCACCACCATTTTTGAAGCATTCACTATTTCCCAGGCACCGTGGTAACTGCCTTCCACTCACGATCTCATTTCATACTGAAAACAACCCTATGAAGATTAGAAACTTGTCCAGATGAAGGAATATGCTATTTCTCTATTGATTTGAAATGTATACTTCAAATACAAAGAAAAATATAACAAAAATGGAAAAAAGGAATTCCAGTAAAGTCTCTAACACGTTAGAGCCTCAGTGAATGGGCTATTTCACGATGCTGTTGGATAAGTGGAGTGTGGACTAGAAGAGGAAGGTGATGCGTTTGGTTTTAACTAGGCCTCTTTTGAGGTTGCTCCTGTTAACTTGGTACAGTCTATTGGTAAATATTACCATCGAACTATATTTAAAAGTCTGCCTAAATCTCAGGGGCAAAAATGTAGGACTTTTGAGACAGCCTTCAGTCGCCCGCATTTAAGCAAGGTTTAAAGGTACTTAATGCCACTTCTGTTCTACCTGCCACCAGGGGGCACTGCTGAGCTGAGAAGGACTACGGTCCTAAAATTCATCTAGTCACGGCCTCAGTAGTTAATGTGAATGGCAGGCAGGGGATTTTGACAGGACCTTATTCAGATCTTTGTGTGGCGGCAGAAAGCATTTTATCCAGGCCAGTTGAACAATGTTTTAAACAAGATTTCTGGACAATTTTTACTTGTAATGATTTTCTCCTTGCTGATTCTTCAAAATTGTCTCTAAGTCAGTTATACTCTTTTATTCTCTAATTAATTACATTTTATTGAAAAAAGTCTTATCCTCTTCTCTGGACTGGAACATACAGGGTCACAGCCACACATGTTAAGTTGGTTTTCCTAGTATAAATTCTTAGTCTTAGGTGCTGGGGCAAATGGCCCTGGGGAGGGCTCAGAACTCCTCCTGGGGGAGCTACTATCCTGCGGTCCTAGAAAGGCCTCTCCAGGAACCCCGGTAGGAACAAGAAGCACAGAAAGGGGAGCAAAGGCAAGGCAGGAAGAGCAAAGTCCACGAAAGCTGTGGTGTGAATAGGTCAAAATCTGGCCAACCAGGTCGCTGCCGGGGGGGCAGCAGAGAGAAGGGACGCAGGTCTGGGGAGTGGGCAGCTCTCCTAAATCCTCAACATTCACTGCCCTCCCTCTCTCCTGACTCCAGGACTACGCAGCTTAACATCTTGTTATCTGCTACCAGACCATCTGAGGTTAGCATCACGAGGAGCCTAGATTTCCTGAGCCCAGCACCTACGCCTGGTGCCTGAGGCATGAGAGTCTTGCAATCAGTCACTCCATGTCTCTGGCTTTGCATCTGAGCGCTGAAACCTTGTTGGTCCTGGTCCCTCGGCTTCATGGAGGGCCCTGCACTCTGCCCTTAGACGTTTCTGTGTCGCCCGATGCTGCACGGCACTGCTGAGACTGCCTGAGGACAGAGGTCGGGCATCTCCTCTGAGTGTGCTGTACGTCCCTCAGGAACAGGTGGAGGGAGCTGTTGTACCTTCTCTATAATAAATGGATGTATGTATGGCACACTCAGGCTATGACTTGCTTTACTTGTACCATTCCACCTGGGAGCAAGCTTGTGTGGGAGAGACTGCAGAGCCTTCACCTAGACCAACTGATGAGCACGCCAACACCAACGCCACTGTGTCTGGCAAAGGAAGAAGTGCTGATGGGCTTGCATCTGTTGAATGCTGACCTTTCTTCCTCCATTATCTAGCAACCATTAAGTGCACCCTGGCCACAGGGCCTTTGCACATGTATTTTCCTTTTTCTAGAAATTTCTGCCATGCTTTCTGCTCCATACTAACTCCTATTCATCTTTAAGATATAAATTAGGTTTAACTTTTTCTTAGAGAAGCTTCCATGGAGTTCTCTGACTTAATAAAACATTGTTAGTATTTTCTACCACCATGCCATGTAGTTACCCTTTGCAGCATCTTACATAGTTGTGATTTAACATTTTATGTGTGTGCTTATGTTTAACTTCTGTCTCTCAGCCAAAACATAAGCTCTGTTAGGACTGGGACTTGCCTGGTTTCACTCACCATCATACTCTCTAGATAATTAAGAAATATTTATTGATTAAGTGAGTAAATTATTTTTATGATAATATTATGTGGGGAAAATGAAAATTAATTGGAAGAAGTTCTAAATCTCATCAGTCATTAGGGAAATGAAAAACTAGAGCTATAATGGAATACACAACATAACTAACAAAATAGCTAAAAATTTTTAAAATGTCAGACAATACCAATTTTTAGTGAGGACGTAGAGAAACTACATTGCATGTAAGACTATAAATCTGGGAGTCTGTTCACCAATATGTGTGAAAGCAAACTTATAAATACCTTATATGCCCAACTGGAAACCACGCCCACATGCACCAAAAGATGCACATAAAAATGTTCATAAGAGAATTGTTCTTAATGGGCAAACAGTGAACATAAGGCAAACATCCATCAACAGTAGGACGGGTAAATAAATTGCTGTGTAGTCGTACAGTGAAACATTATACCACAGAGTAAATGGAACATCTACTGCTACACAATACAACCTAGATGACTCTGAAGAAAATAAATGTATTGGACAAAGAAAACCAGGCACAAAAGTGGACATACAGTCTGATTCCATTTATATAAAGTCAAAATAGGTCAAAGTAATTTATGGTCTGAGGACTCAGGAGCATGCTTATCTTTAGGGATGAAGGCGCAGTTGCTGGGTGGCAAGGAGTAGGCTGGGGGTTGTGGCAATGTCTTATTTCTTTATGTTGTGTCTGCTTATGTGGGCATCTTTCCTTGGTGCAAATTCACCAAACTGTGCCCTTATGATTGGTGCAATTTTCTATGTGTGTTTTGCACTTCCATAAACAAATTTCCTTTTTAAAAAATCAGCTGGAAGTAGAAATTGCTTTCATATTAAACATCTTGTATGACTTGAGTTTTCACGGACTGCAAAGAATGATCTGTGTCCTTTCTCCCAGCCCCCTTCCCACCTCACTGCTACCAAAAGTTTCATCTGGAATCCAGCATCAATTCACTCAAATATACACATGTTTTAAACCCTGACTCTGTATGGTATATTGTACGTAGTACTGTCAGGACTATAAGCTTTTCTGTTTTTGTAGTATATGCAGGAGTATGTGTTGCCTGACTATTGCAAAGAACTATAGAAAAAAAGACAAGTCCCTTTGAGTGGGGATGATAGCCATGCTCCATGGTGGAGGGCTCCTTCAAGTGGAATTTTAAAGAATGAGGATGATTTGATGGCAGGTGTTGAGAGGAGGGGCCTCTTGAGCAGAGATGATTTCAGGAATAAGGCATGGAGGTGAAAACATCACAACTGAATCCCGAACCACAGAATCTGTGTCCATACTTTCCTTCCTGGTCATGTACCAGGCACCTGGGTGAAGTCACTTCCTCTGTGCCCCTCCTGACAAGAGCAGAACAAGAATCAGTGTCCCTGGATGATTGCCTGTGACATTGAGGGGGACACAGAGAGGAGAGAGGGATGCCAAGCATGAACCCCTTCCCAGGGTTAGCAAACATTGTTGATAACCTGAGTCCTCATGTTTTGGGGTCAGCTTTTCCAGCCTAGTTTAGTGGTTGAGCATTAGAGCAACGGGAGCTCCACACCTCCAGCCGGAAATTGATTCCTCCGTGGAAGCCCTCAGGACCACCAAGGCCAAGGTACTGAGCGCGTTTCTCCCCACGAACCCTGGGGGCCAGGCTGCATCTTCCTCATAGACACCACACACAGCTTCTCCTGCATTCCACTGGGTGCTGGCTGGGGAGGCCCCCATGTGACTTGTGCCATCCTAGATTCTTAGAGCTGTGTCCTGGCCTTCAGGAGCACCAACCCCTCTACCTGCTCAGAGAATATGGAAAGACAACAGTCCAGGACGCTGAGCAGAGCACAGGGCCCTGTGTGGAGGAGACTGCATTTACACACAACTAGATGCCACCTACAAATACTACGAACATCTGTTCTATAAACTTAATTCTATATTACATGCTTAATGGGAAATCAGCTTTTAAAAGAATCATGTGGTCCAGATAAACCCAAATTGAAGGACAGCCTGCAAAAGTCTGCAGTCTTCAAAAATGCCAATGTCATGAGAAACAAACAATGGCTGAGAAATGTTCCAGAATAAAGGAGACTAAAAAGATAAAACAATAAAATACAATGTGTGAAAATAAAATCGCCATAAAGACATCATTAGTATATTGGCAAAATTTGAATATAGATGGTATATTAGATATTAGTTTTGCATTGAGGTTAAATTTCATGGGACAGACGAGGGCATTCTGGTAATGTAAGAGAACACACTCATGAGCTACATGCTGAAGTCTGAAATTCGAGTCAAGTCTCTCTGGAGTTTTAAGGGGTCTCCAACTCACTAGCATATTGCTCTAGAAGAAAAAGGGCCTTCAGAAGTTACCACATTGTGAGCCCAGTTACTTGACCTGGAGAACTGCTCTGAAATTGAACTTAAATGTGAATGGATGTAACTGAGGACAAACAGGTCCTTTCACACTAATGAAAAAGAAAAGGATTTGTGTGACATCTTGTGCATGACGGCTAGTGAAGGCCATATTTGTCTCTGCTATTTACTTCATTTATCATGAAGTAAATAGTATGGAGAATAAAAATGGGCCTCCTTCTGCATCAGGCTAGTCTTACTTAGCAGAATTTCAGTCCTAAATCTGAACGGGCCTCAATGTAAATACGCCCCTAGGATTGGCTGCGATGTTTCTCAACCCTGTCTCCAATCCACAGTCGGAGGGGATGTAATTAAAAATGATCACTACCGCGTCACAGCGAGAAGAACAATCAGCAAAGGCAAACTTTAAAAAAGCTTACTTGTACTGAAAAGCAAAGTCATGTTTTGGCTTACTACTCTTTCTAGATGAATTAATCAGCAAAGTGTTAACTAAGGCTGAGTCCCTGGTGTGCAAGGTGAGACGTGTTTGAGTCCACACAAGCAGAGGCTATCTGTAGATAAAGGAGACTTATGCTAACAAGACTGTTATGACCCGTTAGTGACTATTTGAAGACAAACGGTAAGGACTAAGCACGTTTTTGTCTAATAAAAATAAATAAATAGGCAAGCTTGATTTTCATTCTCCTCTTCTCACTCTGAGGATGGGGTGATGCAAACTGAACTTCCTCACCCAGATATCAAACCCCACGGTCTTCGTATGCCATGTTGTCGTCATTGAAGGTGCCCATTGCTCTGTCCTCCTCATGCCATGAGAGACTTCAGCTGGTGGTGGGGTCCCTCGTGAGCACGCGTGTTCTCTATCCTGGAGTTAACACTGGGCACCCCATACGTGCTCCTGAAGGCAAATCTCCCCAGTGATGTTTCCCTCTCTTCCTCCTGTCCTGTAAATGTGACCTCTCCTTCAGGTGAAACTGGAAAGAGGATGTATGAACATATCATTAATAAGATTTTTAACAGTCATACCACCTCCTTTTTACCCTGATATTCTTCACATGTCTGCAAGAATCCCAAAGGATTACTCACCTGCTAGGTGCCAGGCAGCCTGGTGTCTGGTTCAAATGTACGAAATCTCAGCCACACTATGTGACACCCAGGCACTGGCTGTGTCTTACAATATCATTGGCTTATGCCTTGTTCCAGTTACCTATTACTGCATAACAAATTTCCCCATACTTGATGGCAGTAAGCAAAAACCATGTTATTATGCTCATGGATTCTATGGGCTGGTAAAGGCTCAGAGGGCTGCCTTGTCTCTGATCCCCCAGGTCTGGGGCCTCAGCTAGGCAGAGGTGGATGGCTGGGGTCCTCTGCAGATTCCCTCTCCTTTACAGCTGGTGCAGAGGCTGGTGGGACTCGGATGCTGGGCTCAGCCACACTCTCAACCTCCCTTGACTTCTCTGAGTGTCCTGAAGACACTAAAAGGAACTGTGTCCTTTTAAACATCTCATCTCAGAAGTTCTGCCACACTGTCTTGGTGGAAGGGGACAGAAGCCCACTCAGGTTCAAGGATAGGGGATGCAGACCCCAGTTCACCAAGGGAGACTTATCTAAGCACTGATGATCATGGTTTAAAGCTATCTCTATGTCATTTTAGCAGTTTATCAACATGCTTATCCACTAGGATGGTGGCGCTGTCTCCTCTGTTTAACCTGGTGCATCCATGGTGTGTGCCTGTGTCAGACTCAGGGTACCTCACAGACTTGGGGGTAAAGGTCTCTCCACCAGTGTCATCTCATGTTAGAACATAGGGTTTCCCCTAAGCTTCTACCATAATTCTCAAGGAGGAATAGGAAACTTTAACCAAATTACATTAGTTCTTTTTTTTCCCCAACTTCTACTCTCTGTCATATTGAGATAGAGAGATAATTGGCTACAACCCCAGATCCCACAGTTCTTGCCTCAAGTTCTGGGGAAGATGGATGAGCTCAGATGACAGTGCCAAGCCAGTGATGGATGTTTATTAGATCAGAGCCACGGCCCCAATCCCCAGTACCTGAGCCAATCACTCACATGCCTCATTCTGTTAAAAGGACCTGCTCCTGGTCTGTCTCCCCGGAGACTGCAAGTTCTCCAGTGGTGACGGCCACCTCTTATGTGGCTCTGCACCCTTGGCATGCAACTCTAGGACCTACAACTTACTACTTGCTCAACAAAGACTTCTGTGTGTGGAAGGTCTTCAGCCAGTGTGGGCCAGCCTGAGAGGGGCACAGCTCAGTCTTCTATCAGCATGGGACCATGGTTTCAGAAAGGTAGGCAAGTCACACCACCCCGAGATTTCCCATGAGCTACTGTCAGGCTGCCTGGAGCTCCCAGGTCATCAAACCTCCTGTCTCCGTCCCACTCCAGCTCTGAGATCAGAGTCATCCTCTATGTCCCTCCTCAATCTACAGGCTCCAGTCCCCTTCTCAAGGTTACTCAGAGCCTTCCCCCGCAGACATGAGAGTGTAAAACAAAGAAGCTTCCAGATGCAGTGAGAACTCCTGAAAATACCACGAAGCAGGGATTCGGAGGTGCTAAGAGTTTAGTCAAAGGAAGGGGTACTATCCAGTGCCTTGTTGAGCCGACGTGCACAGCAGCACTGAGACACTTTGCAGTCACTGGAGGTTGTCTGAGATTTTCCCAGAAGTGTCTCCATGCAGAAAAAGTGCTAACCTCTTTTCAGAGGTGGAGGTATAATGCTGAGGAGGTTAACAAGCCCCTCCAAATCGCAGACTATCTATAATAACAGCGTTGGCAGCTGAGAGTTGGTGAGAGACAGTGTAGTGTAGCCAAGGCCCGGAGAGGGAGTCAGACACCAGCTCTGATACCAGCACGGGGAGACCCAGGACAAGTTCCTGCAGGCTCTGTGACTCCGCCTTCTCATGAGCAGAATCTCGCAGAATTGCGCTGGGGACAAGTGACATCGTGAACAAGGGCTGGCACTGGGTGCAAGCTTCACCGAAGTCAGCCCCGAAATTAACGATCACATTCCAGGGGCTGGACCAGCATCACCATCCAGTCCCTCCAGCATTCCCTGGGGCAAGAATAATAAAACCCTGCCTTTGGGTCTGCTGAACCCAACGCTCACCCCTTCCCACGCCATGAAGAGCCACTGAGGGAGGATTGCCATGGGGAGGCTAGTGGCGTTGAGTTACTCCAAGCAAGCCCCAAGTCCGCCAACCTTCTCACGCTCCAGGGCGTCCTTCATGCTCCACGGTGCAGGAAATACTCGCTGTTCCATAATCACAAACCCAAATCTTCAAATAATAGTAAGTTAGGCTTGGCGTGCAATGTTTAAGGAAACTGGGAAGGATGTGAAAGGCATTCACAAATACAAATAACAAAAATGCTTAAAGCTTTACAACTTCACCCAACTGAAACAAAAATGAGCTTCAGTTATCTGCTAAATTCATTTTCACAGACGCAGTCTCCTATCACATCACATGTGTGTTATACACTTGGGTGTGTCTGCCTTCTACACACAGACACGTGTGCAACAACTACAGACTCATTTGTGCATAGGCGTCTGTTTGTAACTGCTTTCCGTAATTATTTCCCTTGCCATGACAAACACCTTTGATACTTTGTATTTTTGTCTAGGACGTGAATGAGAAGACTGGAGACTTCTAGAAATTGCTGTTGCCAGGAGTCAGTGATATTTGTAAATATAGTTTCTGCTCCCCCACCACTTCCACTGAAGTCTGCCATGTTTGCTGTTTGTATTAACTGACTCAGAACTTTCTCCTCTTTTTCTCTCTCTTCCTTTCAGGAAATCTGTGTGTGTGTAGGTTGCAGGGCTGCAGACAGGAGCGCCCCGCTGTTAGGAGCCACCGAGGCTGATTCTTGAGGCCGGTCTCCGTGGCAACTGCCCGCAGCCCTGACCTGTTTAGCCAAGGTCAGCAGTTCACAAGCGGGCAAGGGTAAAAGTTTTTTTAATCTTTAACTTCACGTTGGTAAATGTTTGCTTGCTCTTTTCTCTTTTTGAATAAAAATGTTTCTATTTGGAAAAGGAGCTTTGAAATTATTGCTTTACTTTAGAAGAAATGGCCAGAAAACCCCCTTTCTGTAGTCCTGCTGCAATTGCTGATGCTATTAATCTGCCGACACACCCGTCTCTTGTTGCCATAGCACCAGGGGAAGAATGCTAGGTTGGAGAGGGTTCTGTCCTCTGTGGGGCGTCAGGGCCAGCAGCCAACACAGCCCTGAGCTGCATTCTTCTTACCTTTGTCTCTGCAAAGCAAAGTCCAGCCAACTCTTCTCTGACCCCCGTGCTTTCTCCAAGCTCTTCCTCACGAATGCCCTGACCAGAAAACCCGCTGGCCTTGATTTGCTTCCCCCCTTGAAGACTCTACCCATCCAGCTGGGTGGGGGGTGAAGAGGTGACGCCCCTCACCGTAATCTCTGAGTCTCCACTCGACTCTCCATGGCGTCCGGGTCTTCCTCTCTCTCCACCAACTCCTGTCTCTCCCTGGTGGAGCGCCAGGCTCCCCTCCCTTGGAGCTTGACCCCAATGGAGACTCACATTTTATTTTCATCCATCGGCCCCTCACTTGATTCCATACCGAAGACCACAAGTAGCAAGTGAAATATAAACCAGGTGGTGTGCCGCAAACATTTTGACTGACAGAGAATTTGAATTCTTACAAAAGTAGAATCCTGTCTCATTTTTCAATATTCTCATTAAGTGAACTGTTTTTTGCAAGGGTTGAATGAAAGGCCCTTGAACTGGCCCTGTTTCTTTCCACAGCAGCATATCTCGTGGTGGGCTAAGCACGATGACTGCCAGGTAGAGGCAGGTGCCTCAGGCAAAGAGCAGAGCCAGGCGTAGAGTGGACTCCAGTCCAGATCGCAAGGTCTGGTGCAGGGTCAACACCAACCCGAATAGAAGAGCCAGGTATGGGGTATTCGATGGACGCTCTCCACCCTAAAGGTAAGTGGTCTGTTCAGGACTGGGCAGCAATAGCACTGACTGCCCAGTTGGCTCTGAGCAGGCACATTTCCTCAGATCTCCTTGTATGTATGCCTCTTTCTAAGCCACCACACAGGGTCTTGGTAGCAGTTCTGCGGGAGGTGAGGTCCCGGAGAGAATGCCTCCTTGCAGAGGTTCTTCCAGAATGAGGTGGAGCTCTGGTTCTCAAGTTCTCCTGGAGTTCGGCCCCAGCCACATCTAGCTACCCCTCCTCTCAGATCAGAGAAGGGGTGGCCGGTGCTTCTCAACACCAGGGGACGGTGGGTGCACCTGAAGTGACCACCAAGAGACCTGCTCTCTGCTGGAGGTGGTGACGGGGCCGTGAGGTTGAACTTCTCCATGAGAAGGTCACTGTCAGGTGACGTGGTGTGAAATGGCCCTGCTCTCTTTAGATGTGCAGCCTGGATGGAGACAGGGCCATCAGCAGGTCATGATCCCAGCCTGATGGTGAAGGAATGTGGGCGGTAGGAGAGATCAGACCGAGGCATCAGGCCTTCCCGAGGGAGGGATGGCCAGGCTCTGGGATGAGCTGGACTTTGCCAGCAGAGGCGGCATGCAGGGCATTCCAGACAGGAGGGCAAACACACACAGTCGGGGGCTGCATGCTCTGGTCTCATGAGAATGTGGGGCTCGAGGTCCCAAGTGGGGTCTGGCAGGGCTGGGTCCAGGCCATGGGCAGCCCCAGTGATGGCTAAACCTCATGAGGGCACTGCCAAACCACCTGAAATGACGGGTAGAAAGCCCCAGCCCAGAGCAAACATCCCGGAGATGCTGACAGATTCCAGGGAGACTGACTCCACAGATAGTCCCACGGCGGTGCACACCGCCATGCACCATGGCTGCATGTTCCCAAGCTCTCCTTTGTCTTCTGCAGGCTGCTGTGCACCAGTCAGTCATGAAATCTCTGACAATACAAGCGAATCAGTGAAATACAAATTAAACCAAATCGGGGAGGGAGCACCTTGCAGTAGCAGCCCTGCCCCTCTGCGTAGGACCACGTGGTCCTGAGGATGACCCCCTCCTCTTGGTATGTCTAGGACTTGGGAGCAAGTCCAATATTTCGGGAAGTCCTCATCCAATCCCCAGCAGGCTAAGGACAGTGGTCACCCTAACTTGGAAGCAAATGTTAAGATCCACCCATGTAGAATGCAGAGGGGCAGGGGTGTCAAAACCAACCCTACAGAAGCCCTTTGGCTCAAATAAATGTCTCATCCCTGCTGTTCCAAACAAGGCCACCAGAGGGCAGGAGAGGATCGCCGTTGCAGTCTATGCTTGCTGGCCTAGAGAACTTCCCAAAAGCAGGCTAGATCCTACCTGTCAGGTCCAGGCCTCCTTCACGCGTAAGATCGTAGATACTTAAGGGTGTAACTGGCTTTATTACGCTTGGCAGCTTTTTTCACAAATTGAAGGTGTGTGGAAACGCTGTGTGGGGCAGGTCTACAGGCGCCATTTTCCCAGCAGCGTTTGCTCACTTCCCGTCTCTGTGTCACATTTTGGCAATTCTTGCAATATTTCAAACTGTTTCGTCATGCTTATATTTGTTATGGTGATCTGTAGTTAGTCATCTTTGATGTCGCTATCATAGTTGTTTTGGGGCACCACAAACCGCACCCATATTAGAGAACTGAATTGATAAATGTTGTGTATATTCAGACTGCTCTACCAACTCGCTGTTCCCCCCTCCCTCTCTCCCTTTCCTGACATTGGTGGTGACTCCTCTCATGGCTCTGAGCAAAGTAAATTGAAAATCTCCTGGAAAGGATTCACCATTCTAGATGCCATTGAGAACATTTGTGATTCAGGGGAAGAGGTCAAAATATCAGCATTAACAGGAGTTTGGAGGATGTTGACTCCAACCCTCACGGATGAGGTTGAAGGGTTCAAGACTTCAGTGGAGGAGGTAACTGCAGATGTGGTGGAAAGAGCAAGACAACTAGAATTAGAAGTGGAGCCTGAAGATGTGACTGAATTGCTGAAATCTCATGATAAAACTTTAACAGATGAGGAGTTGCTTCTAACAGATGAGTAAAGAAAGTGGATTCTTGTGATGGAATCCACTCCTGGTGAAGATGCTGTGCAGATTACTGAAGTGACAACAAAGGATTTAGAATATTACGTAAACTTAGTTCATAAAGCAGCAGGAGGGTTTGAGAGGATTGACTCCAGTTTTGAGAGAGGCTCTACTGTGGGTAAAATGCTATCAAACAGCATCACATGCTACAAAGAAATCGTTCGTGAGAGGAAGAATCAATTGATGCAGCAAACTTCATTGTTGTCTTATTTTAAGAAATTGCCAGTCACCCCAGCCTTCAGCAACCACCACCCTGATCAGTCAGCAGCCATCAACATCGGGACAAGACCCTCCACCAGCAAAATGAATACAACTTGCTGAGGGCTCAGATGATGATTAGCAATTTTTGGCAGTAAAGCATTTTTTAATTAAGGTATGTGCATTGATTTTTTATGCTATTGCACACTTAATAGACTACAGTATAGTGTAAACATAACTTTCATATGCACTGGGAAACCAAAATTTGTGTGACTCACTTGATTGTGGTGTTCTGGAACCAGACCCTCAATGTCTCTGAGGTGTGCCTGTATATAATTTGCGTAATGTCTTAACCATAGTCTACCATCAAATATTTTAGGAGTGTCTTTAATGGTTAGACAGTGTATCAGCAACGTGCAATGATTTCATCCCGCGTTCTCAAGCAGAGGCCGTCTCCTGCAAGGACCTTCTTTGCTGCCAGTTATCATCAGCTGTTTGAAGTTGGAAAAGTAAACAGCAACACTCAATGCTGTAGAAATGCACTTTGCTCAGTAATACTTGAGTTGTTGGAGTATGTGATCATCCATTTGGTTGCTACATAAAAATTCTTAATTGTAATTGATGGTTGTTGCCTTAATAGTATATTGCCTGTATTTCTACCTCTAGAATGGGCTTTATGTGCTAGATTTTAGTTTCCTTGAAGCTGGGCATAAGCATTTTTAAAAGAAACATGGTTTACTTGCAGGAAACTGATCAGTTCTGAGAGATCATTAAAGCCCTTGATGTGGTTTCTGTGAGTTTGAAACAAATGGAGAGGATTTGAATTGGTCCTTCTTATTATAGTATTGAAATTAAGTGTATTAATTTATCAAGTCATGTTCCTCTTCTGATTTTATCCACTTGTGTCTATCAACAAACATCCTCATACTTGGGAAAAAAAAAATAATGAAGCCATTTTCTGTCCTTGTGTTTGTGAAATGTCTGCATGTCTGATCGCCTGATGTTTTTCAGAATGAACGTCATTGCAACTATTTGTGTATATTATATTTGAAGAATGAAGTCTTCTCGTCGTTTAACAGAAATGACAACCTATGATTTTGGAAAAAAATGGAAGAACATTACATGCTCTCATCTGGTATGTGGAGAATAAAGTACGCCCTTAAAAGTCTCAGCATGGTGTTACTATTGGGAGAGGTTTGAGGTTATTTAACCAGCCCACTCCACTCTCTGGGGGAGGCGATGTCTCATTAAGCAGGAGATGACCACCAGGGCATGGACGGCAGCCTCCAGCTGGAGCCACAATGGCCTTGGTACTCTCCTCCGCACTTACATAGATTCCTCCTCTTGTCCTGAGACCTGCAGGAGGAGGATGCCAGGCAGCACCTCCATGTGACAGCGGGAGCTGGCAGGAGAGAAGTTGAGGGTCTCACCCTCACACGGTGTGTCAGCAGCAGCAGCACCGGAAATGGGCATCTGGCCTGGGCTCCTCCAGCCCTGCTGTGCTTACCCAGCTCTGTGAGGGGACACCCTCATGGAGCACACACCTGCAGGGCCTAATTCCAGAGACTGGGACCCGTGCCCAGGGAAGCCACTGCTCTCCAGGTAAACCTCCCTCCTGGCATCAGTGAGCAGTGCACACTGGCTAGCAAGTGGGGAGCAGTGCTGTGAACTCTTGAGGCAGGAGGTTTTGTTGACTTCACTCATGGTCTCCATGGTAGTGCCTGGCACATGGTGGGCACACATACATGTTTGTTGGATGAATGATTATCACAGCAGGCTGGTTCTCAAGAACACATCCCCATGAAAACACTAATTCAAAAAGATATCTGCACCCCTATGTTCATTACAGCATTATTTACAATAGCCAAGACTTGGAAGCAACCCAAGTGTCCGTGGAGGGATGAATGGATAAAGAAGATGTGGTATATATATACAATGGAATACTACTCAGCCATAAAAAAGATGGAATCCTGCCATTTGCGACAACATGGATGGACCTTGAGTCTATTATGCTAAGTGAAATAAGTCAGATGGAGAAAGTCAAATACCCTATGACTTCACTCACAGGTAGGGGATAAACAAGCAAACACATAGATATGGAAAACAGATTGGTGGTTACCAGAAGGGAAGGGAGGGGAGGGAGAGTGAAAGGGTAAAGGGGCACATGTGTACAGTGATGGATGGCAACTAGACTTCTGGTGGTGAACATGATGCAGTCTATACAGAAGTCAAAATATACTGATGTATACCTGAAACTATCCTGTTATAAACCAATGTGACCTTAATAATAATAAAAACAAAGAACACCTTCCCGAGGAGGGTTAATCTTTGCCTTGCTCTGTCTCCTGAGCACTTTATATTGTATTATATTGTATTATACTTGATTAGTTTCCTAGGGCTGCCATAACTAATTGCCATAATCAGTGTGGCTTGAAATAACAGAAATTTATTCCCCCACAGTTCTGGAATCCAAAAGTCCAAAATCAAGGTGCAGGAAGGGCCACACTCCCTCCGAAGTATGCAGAGGAGGGTCCTTCCTTGACTCTTCCAGCTGCTGGCATCCTTGGCCTCCTTGGCTTGTGGCTGCACCCCTCCAATCTATACCTCCATCTTCATGTGGACTTCTCTTCTGTCCTACTTCTCTGTGTCTGAATCTGTCTCTTACAAGGTTACTTTCGTTGGTTTTAGGCCCACCTTGATTCAGTATGATCTTATCTCAACCTTTACCTTAATTATAACTGCAAAGGCACTCTTTCCAAATAAGGTAACATTCTGAGGTTCTAGGTGGATGTGAATTTTTGGAGTGTGCTATTCAGTGCACCACATACACCAAGATGACAGCATCTGTGGGATGCTGACTCGGCATGAGCAGGCCCTGCATTAAGTGCTTTACCGGTGTTTCCACATCTTATTCTCAGCACCACCCAGTGAGGTAGGTACTATTAATCTCACTCCCATTTTACAGGTAGAAAAACTGAGACACATTATGTCACTTTTCCAAGGTCTCAGAGCTAAAAGGTGAAGACCCAGGACTAGAATCCAAGTTGACACGAGACCATTGATCTTTTTGAGCACCAGGTGAACCTGCCCAGATGGTGCCCCCGTCCAGGATAATCTTCCAACACGCAGCTCTGCTGGGAAATGCCCTAAGTCAACTTTCAAAAATAATTAGAAATAATTGGTATTTCATTTTTGTGACTACTTTAAAAATGTTGGGATATCCAGAAAACGAATATGGGAAAAGAACAAAACCAGCTGTTGACATCCAGATGTCCATCCCTCTCTGTAAAATTCTTGGCCTGCCACACACCAGAGGGAGTTCTTACTAATCTAGATTCCTCACCGTGCCAGAGATGAGATCTTCACAACCTTCCATGCTATAATTTGGGAGAGAACAAGGGAGGACAAAACAAATGATACAAAAATGTTGGTCTTCACAGATTTCCTAACCAGGATGTTCACTGTGCATTCAGGATGACAACTGTGGCCGTGCTCACCACCACCAGCTCACAGGCACTGAAGGGCTGCGTGCCCTGGTGTAAGGCCTAAAATTGAGGCTCAGTATTATGTGCTCTTAAAATCAGGAGGGCCTCAAATGATGTAACCACAAGTCCCTCCCCCCTACTCTGCTCCCATGGATAAGGTGCCCTAGCTATTAACACATTTACCAAGGGACTAGACACAGTGCCTGCTCAATCCTTCAGTAGTGGGCTTCAGTTCCCCACCAGCCTGAGGAATTATTAAACAAGCCAATCACATCTTCCCTTGGAACCAGGGGCACCTCACCCACTTGTTACTACAAAGCCTGCCTCTGCAGCCCCTAGTTATTCCTCTGTTCCCGAGTGCAACATCCATGTGGCCCTGGCTGTCATGTGGCATGTGATGTCCCCTCCAGGGATGTCAGTACATGTGACTGATAAACTGATGTTAATCTCATCTGTCCAGTGTTGGGCATAGGACATTTAGCCATCCCCATACTCCTGGGGCAGGAATCCTTCCCGCACTGATGGGGTGAAGAGGAGGCGATTCAAACATCTACTCACTAGGTCCCACAGAAACTGAGGACCTGGGGAGACAGCCACAGGGATGAACATGTACAACACGGTATGAAAACATGATACAAGAGTGCTGTGCTGAAGGAGGGCAGAGAAAGCAGTTTTCCTGGAGCAAAGCTTAGAGAAGAGATGCCAATTGAGATGGACATCGAAGAAAAAGATGTGGTCTTGGGGCAGACACAGGGCTGGAAGATGGAGTGGAAAGGATTTGAGTCATGGGGACAACATGTGCACGAATGTGACAACTTGTTTAGCAGACGCCGCGTGGAACACCTTCTGAACACAAGCTGCAGGAGAACCACTGTAGATGCAGGGAGATGTCTAAAGAGGCTCGCAGAGTCTGATGGAGGAGAATCATCCGCCTGGTCTGCCAGTTGCTGGCTGTAGAGCATCTTGGCCTTATATGTAATCAAGAAAGTGTCCAGGGTAGAGACTTACCTGAAATGTTGGACTCGAGGCACTTTAAATTGATGGTGTTATTCATTGGCTTCCCAGTAACTTCTCAGGGGCTTTGACTGTGTGCACATTTTTAGTACGTCAACTCATTTTTGACAGAGCTGGAGAAGTAACTTTTAAAAATCCATATGAAATATAAACTGCTCTGAAGGGGTAAGGCGATTGCAGTCTGGCAAATTTTTTAAAACAAATGGAGATGCAAGCAAAGAAAAGCAGTGTCACGAGGCATGCAGCGCAGTGAACAAGATAAATCTCAAGTGTCCTAGCTAAAGGGCATCCTGTTAATATCACAGAAGAGCCAGAGTTCAATGGGATAATATAACTGTCACCTCAAAAAAGGCAGGAATTGATGCAGGCATGAGTCAGGATATGAATCCTGGATTCATATTCAACGCATGACATTTGCCCATGTTTCTGTGCCAATAATTTTAATTTAATAAGCCCATGTGTCAAGGGCCATTCAGATATGTTACAGCTGCAACCTCCCACTCCCTCTCCCCTTGGAAAGTTCAGTTCTCTGGCTCCTTCCTCTCTCCAGCGTCTACAGGGAAATTCTGCGCTTATATTCACTGTGTGCGTGTACCTTTCTCAATGGGTCATTTGGGTACCTCCTTAGGTTACTCCAGCTGCAATGTCCCAAATGTAGCCCTCAGGACTCTATGGATGTGGCAATTGGTGTTCTTGGGGACATTTTCTTGCAGTGAAAAAAGTGATGAGCACAGAAAAAATACAGGAAACAAATTTACACATTACCTGAATTTGAAGCTAAAAAAATTTACTCAAATATTACACTGAACTTAGATATCACAAGGGTAATTTTCTGATTATTAACCTTTTACCAAAGAGCAAAGAACAGAAGAGAAAAGGTAGATTATTTTAATCCCATTCAAGAAAGAATAGTAGAAAGGACTTAATGTTGGGCCAACTTGTTAGTTGGGGCTTGCACACAACGAAGAGGGGTAACTTTTAAAAGGATTTCTTTTTTCTCACTAGTCTAACAAAACCAGAAACTTGGCCAGAATTAGGAACACTATGTTCCAAAATATCATGAAAGATTTGTATCCTTAAGTAAATGGAGATGAAAAAGTCAGAGGAAAAGAAAGAACTAAGTGACACAATGACATGTGGAACATCCTGAAAGACAGACACTGGCAGAACAGGACATTTGGTAAAATGGGTGTAAACTTTCTCAGCACCAGAACATTCTGTGGGCAGGATCCATCTAAGCGTCTCTTGATAGCAATTTCTGAGCATTTTTTTAAATTCAGGAATATACGAAAAGGCCAAAGTTGTTGACAATAACTGACCCCATAATGAGAACTGCATATAATTTATCACACGTAATCTCAGCTACAGATAACACAACGCTTATTGGAGATGGACACCAAGTTCCAACATGTGATTTCCATGGACTGGTGTGGACTCTCTGTGTCTTCAGAGGGCTAGTCTTCCAGATTCAACCCCTCTCTGTGCCCACATTGAGGTTCTCCACGGTATCTGGGCTGCATCTCTGTGTTTCCTTGATTCATAGTCTTTTTTTTTTTTTTGGCCTATGAAAGTTTTTCATCTACGCATTTTCAGTTTCTCAAAACATTCTCAGTATGTCCTTTAAGAATTTATCAATTTCCATAGAGGGCTTTCTCCCCCTTTTTTTAACAGACTTTACAAAATGCTTGTTCCCATTTAATTAGGAATGGCTACCATGTGCTGTCTTGACCTAAACTTCTCTCTCTTTAACATGACTAACCTGTCCACTATCAGTTCACTTCCAGGCAATGAACTCTCACTGAAGACCTATGCACCACTTCCCAGACACCAAGACACTTCTCTGATGGCTTAAGGATTTCCTCCACATTCATGGCCACATGCAGCCTCTAAAAGGGGCCCTTTCTCTGCAGAAATCTCCTGGAAGCTGGCTTTTCTAGACAAGGAGTTTCAGCAGATGGGGTCTGACTGGCCGAGAGTTGTGTTTAAGAAGGCGAGTGATCAGAGAGCAGTGTGTCCAGTTTCCCACAAAGGGGAAGAAACTGGAGAAGAAGAATTGGGTTTTTAAGGATAAGTAATCTTGGCCAGAGGAAGAAACTAAAAGTCATATTTTAGGCAAAAGGAGCAGGGGCATATGAACAAACAAAAGTGTACACTCAGGTTTGTTAAGTATTCAAGTGGAAGGTGGAGAGCCAGATGGGGCCTGTGAGAAGGCCATCTACAGCCACTGAGGCCTTGAGCTTTCTGTCCATAGCAGGAGAGAGAGGTCAAGGCAGGATTATAGTGTATGTATACCCAGCCAAATGAGAAGCTGACTCAACCCTGGACATTTCAGCCCAACGAGCCAGTAGGTTCCTTCATTGGCTTAAGCTATTTTGAATTGTCATCTGTGATTTGCAACTAAAACAGCCCAAGTAACACAAATGAGAAGCCACAGAATCATTTAAAGTGGGAGGTGATGTGATCCCACCTGCATCTTGGAGCTGTGTTTGGCTGCCATTGGAGGATCAGGGGTGGGAGGGGGTGGGGGATTCAAGAGATGGATAGGAGATTGCTGTAATGGGCCAGGTAGAATAGCTTCTAAAATAGGACACTGGTGATGGAAATAGGAAGAGAGAAGATTTAGAGAAATACTAAGAAAGAGAATAGCCAAAGTTTGAGAGCAATTAGAGGCGGGGGGCAGAGGGGAGGGAGATTGTTGAGATTTACCCCGGGTTTCTGATACAGGTGAGTAACGGAGAGAGGGAACAGATTTGAGAGAAGTTGGACATTGTTAGTCTTTATTATATGAAGTTTTAGTTATTGTTGGAGATTTAGGATTTCAATAAATAAAACATCTCTGTTTGAGGGCTCAATTGAGAGATAAACAGAGGGTCAGTAATTGGAGATGTAATGTGAGATTTATTGTTATTAAAAGCTCCCCAGGGAGATGGAGGTTAGGTGGAGTGTCCAATGGGCTCGTCAATACATCCCCCTGCTGTGCATAAGTTACTTGTATTTAACTTCTAAGAGGCACATAGTTATTGTAATACTAAATTGTAACAAAGTATACAAACAAAGAGAAAGCTTCACAATGATTTTTAGTAGGTTTTCATGAACTTCAACATTTCACAAAGTGCTGATTCCTAGTTAACAGCATGGAATACACTGGCAGTAATTTGAATCTCTCTGTAGAATGTTCTCACATCTAAATTTCTTTTCAAATATATGGATTTTTACTCCAGTTTTCTAACACCAACGGGGATTCTACCCGATAGCCAAATCTCAAATGATAATTGTCATATGATGAAAAATTTTAGACTATGATCATTGTAGTTAAAGTGAAAGAACCTGGCCAGCCCCCTGGCTTAGCGGTTAAGTGCGTGCTCCACTACTGGCGGCCCGGGTTTGGATCCCGGGCGTGCGTCAATGCACCGCTTCTCTGGCCATGCTGAGGCAGCATGCCACATACAGCAACTAGAAGGATGTGCAACTATGACATACTACTATCTACTGGGGCTTTGGGGTGGGGGGGGGAAGGAGGATTGGCAATACATGTTAGCTCAGAGCCGGTCTTCCTCAGCAAAAAGAGGAGGATTAGCATAGATGTTAGCTCAGGGCTGATCTTCCTCACAAAAAAAAAAAAAAAAAGAAAAGAAAGAACCAATGAGACCAGAATGTCTCTCCAAATCACATATAATATAATGTGGTTGACACAAGGTCACCTTCCTAGTTGGTCTTTCTGTAGAACACCAAAGAGAAACTGCTATGTGGCCCAGAGCAGGCGAGAACCCAGAAACTCTGTACGCATATTAGTCACAAGGGAGGATCCAGAAGAGCTGAAGCCCCAGGTTGTCAGTCATTTCTGCCCAAACTGACCAACAAGGAGTGAGAGAAGAGGCAGATGGAGGTCAGGAGAGGTGCGGTAAGGGGAGTTCTGCCACAGGAAAACCCAGGAGTAGGATAAGCTCTTGCCACCAACAAACACTTAGAGCCTGCAAGTGCAGCATCCTGCAGGCGGTTCCAAGCATGTGTCTGATGTTCCCAGAAGAGCCCAAGGCAGGAAAGACGCACACGTGTGTGTGTGCTGGGTATACAGAAGATGAAATCCTGAGAAGGCCTGGGCCCCCCTAGGCAGAGATGTTACTTAGGGGACAGCAGTGGCCCAGGGATGGAGCCCTCAGGATCACCACTGTCTAAAGAGAGAGATCAGAGGAAGAGAAGCTCTTTAATGAGACACAACAAATGGTGATATCCAAGGAGAGCCGGGAAAGAGGAGTATCTCAAATGCCAACAAATTTGTGTGGTAAGAAAGAGCAATAATATACTCTGTAAAGAAGTCCATTAAGATAAGCAATGAAAAGTGTCCTTAGGTTTTGGCAATATGGGTGTCACACGTGAAGTTTGGAGAAATATCCAGGGCAGGATTCTCATGTTTATCGTGCTGTAGTAACAAGGGGGGCTAAATCCTGACCTCTATATTAAGCATGGTCATTCCCTTTTGGGATCCAAAATGAAAATGGCTGCCTACAGGGCGGCTATATGACACTGGATGTTGCTGGTTGAATTCTCATTGTCGTAGTTCAAAGGGGTGGCTGAGTTTAACCACCTCACATCCCGTATTTTTTTGGCCGGTGGTTTTCAATTTGTACACCCGAGAACCCTGGGGATATAGGGGTCCCTCAGGGCCAGCAAACAGAGCTTGAAAGCTCACCCCCTCTTCAACCCAAACGTCTCCAACATGACAGCTCTACCTTTTCATTGCAGAGCTGATATTCCACTTGAATGTCAGAGTCCTCATTTTCCTTTAAAGTTTAAAAAATTCTGGTGAAGATGGATAAAATGGTATCTAATAGAGATATCTCTGAATATAGTAAGATTTACTCTTATTTTTTGCTTGTCTTGTTTTTCATTCTCTGTAAATATATGTATTAAATTAAGATACACATTTGAAAGATTAATACTGAAAAAACAAAGATCAAAAGAAACTCATGTAAGTAATATTTGGTATTGAGTTGGGCAGGTACATACTGTGCATTTGTAGAAATGATTAGGTTGTAATTGCAAGTTAAAAAAAATCCACACAAATGACCTGTATCTTCACTGCTAAGCATAAGCTGAAATTATATAAATATTATTCAGACTGTCTGCAAAGGATATTTTTGTCAACTAAGATTTATATTTTCTGCATATTTTCACATTTAGTTGTGCATTTAATTGTTTGACCTATAAAATATTTTATGGATATTACAAACCTATTTTCCTATTTGAAATATGAGATTGTGAGAGAGATACCGCTGTAGAATTTTGCTTGCAATATAAGTAAACTGCTATTCACTTTTGTCTTATCAGGCTGCCTGCTACAAGAGGAAAGAGAAGAGATGGAAGGATAAAGGCAGGATTCCTCCTTTATCCTGGAGGGAGATGGGATGAGCAAGGACTCAACTAAAGGAGGTAAACGGAATGCAAAGGGAGTAGGCTAGGGTTTGATTTTTCAGGAAATGAGGTTCTCTTTTTCAACGATGTTGATGAAAAAAGAAGGCAATTGAGTACTGGCCCTACTTATATGCCAAAGAACACCTTGGTGAACAACTCAGTTTGTGAAACTTAGGAGAGGTCTCCTAACAGTCCTGGTGTGTTTTGTTTTAATTTTACCCTGTCTCCTTCCCAAATACTTACTGGTATCAAATGCTTAAGAAATGCAAACAGGCTGCTTATAGACTCTAGGGACCTAAAAGGATGATTTGTAAATTGATAAATAGGCATTTCCTTCAGTGGAGAACAGCCCCATGGAAGAAGAACAGGAGGTCTCCATGATGAGTCACAGAGGAACCAGTCCAAAGGTTCCAAAGAAGAGGAACTTAGAGGGACTGGATCCTCCCTGAAACATCTGTGTACCATGGACCATGAGGCTGGCAGGCCATCCTCAGATGAATTCTGTTTCCCCCAGATTCTCTCGCACCTTCACGTCTAAATGGTTTAAGAGCTATGGAATAGGAGGAAACCTGTGTCACTCATTGCTTCTTGGTGACTCTACAGGATCTGGTCGTGATAGCAAAATATAATTTGCTCTCTACCAGTTTTAAACAATCTTCTTTCTACTACACTTGCTATTACATGTTGACTCTTTCCCAATATTTCAATCTCAAATGTGGAAGATAACAAACCCAGAGCACCAATGTGTAATGGGGCTCTGAACTCAACACTATACACTTTTCTTTTTTAAATACTTAAAGAACATTGGCCAGATGAGCATCAACTTCCACATTACATGAAAGAAGGCTGGTCATGTCGTCGTCTTGTATGTGCAGTCCTCTAATGAGTTCAAATACTCCATGCTTTGAAAAACTATGAAATCAACATTTTACTCCTACCTACTCTATGAGGTGGGTATTACCATTCTCATTTTAAATTGAGAAAACCAAGAACCAGCAAGATGAGTGATATCTCAGCTAGTAAGTGGTAGAAGTAGGTCTGAAGCAGATTTAGGGCTGACTGATGGCTCTATAGGCCAAAAGGCAAGAACAGCGAGTATGTAAAATGTGATTTGCTAATAAGTACAAGGACGTGACCTGTTTCTCTTTAGTAGAACCATCAAACTGTAAAGTGGAGCCAATTTATGCTGTTTCCTTTGTGTCGCCTTATTTCTCTGGAAGTACAGAGTAATCTGTGCATGTTTCTCATCCAGTTATTATCAACTTGAGTGAATGGGATGACTTCCAAGTGTTTCCCATGGACTTTCACCTTTTAAACCCACAGAGCTGAACTCAGAGCATCTTTAAAATGTTAGCAATTGAAACCACTATGTATGAAGACAAGAATGATGATTGTATAACTCTTCAGAAGGCAATTTCAAAATTCAACACGAGTCCCATAAAGTACGATGAACACCCAGACCATTCCAGCGACTGTGTGTGGAACCTCAGTGCCAGGCACTCCATTATGCAAAATTAGGTGCCTCCGAAGTGTTCCGTTTGATAAGAGTGGAGGATTTTGCCAAATTAAATCTGTCCCGTGTAAGGGAGGTTCTGCTTGCTGAGTTGAGAAGTATCTAAAGAGAACAATCAGCACAGATCCAAGTCCAGAGGGAAATAAAAGTACACAGTCTTCCTGACTGCAGTAAAACATTAGGCCTGGCTAACCTTTCTTCATCAGGGCTGCAGGGGACTGCACAGCTTCTCTGACTTGTGTCTACCTCAAGTACCTAAAATAGTGCCTTGGTCCTCACCATGCAAAAGACAGGAAAGGAATTCTTGGAGATGTTGGGAAATTAGGTTACAGATGTATCTAGAATTCCCTAATTTCCACTTAAGCACAAAATCAAAATGCCTTTTTTCCTTCCAGCTACTTTACCTCTCTATCTGTAATGGGAGGAGATGGAGTGATTCGTGGGCTTCCATTTTGGCAATCAATGAACTCACTTGGAGATTTTTAAAACACAGATTTCTGGGCCTTTGCCTCAGGGATTCTAATTGGTAGATCAGGTAGGGCTTCTAAACGTGGTTTCTGATGCCTTCTCTAGTTTTAACATCCATTGCTTCTTCTTTCTTCTAATATTTCACTCAATTCCTCTTTGCTCCTCAATACGTACTCACCAAGTCCACTCCTTAAAATAGCCAACTCCATTTCCCCCTCTTAGCTCAGCCATCATTATTCGGTTGGCCTTTGCTCATTACACCTATTTTCTGACTTTTTGATTATTTTCACTGCTTTCTTTTAAATATTTTCAAATTTCCACCCCCTTTAAAAATATGATTATGTTAATATTATGATGATGATCATGATAATGCTTTCAGAGGCAGCATTTACCATTGTCAGACCGATGGCCCCTACAGATATATATTTTTCAAATTATCTCTGTTAAATTAAGTCACTCCAGGGAAATGATAACACACTATTTTTCCACTGACTCAATGCTCTCTACTCTATAGTACCTTTATCGCTACCATCATCTTTCCAGAATTTGTCTCTTTCTCTGGAGTTCCCCTGTGAGGAAGGGTTTCACTAGAATATTGCACTGTCTGTAGGGTGGCTTGTAGATTGGAAGAAATGTGATTTAGTGAATTTGGAAGTATACTGTACATCCCCATGAGACTTATAAATCTGTTATAAATAATTCCTTTTAGTTTCCTTGTCAGAAAAGGATTAGTTCATCCCAAATGAGTACGACTGTCCTAGGTCTGTTGTTTCAGAACTGGAGATGCAATATGTAGGCCTGTGGAGGTGGTTATTAATTTATTTTGGAAATGCAATCACTGACCACAGATTATTTCAATTAAACCGTGTCTGTCACATATGTTGGGGTCCATTTTTTTAGTGAACTGGGTCTCGTGTTGCTGCCTCCTACAGCTAAGTTTATTGTCTGTTGTTGGTGAGAGCTTAAGCATTTACTCCCTAAGGAAATATTCTAGGTCGTATATATGCACCTGGTTTCAGCTGGGAGAAATTTCATCTGCCACATCTTCCACATCTTTGTGGCTGGAATTTTTCAGCCACCACAACACAAAATGTAAAATATATGTACTGTTGTCTCTAGGCATTAACAAAAGAGAACCAGAGAAGGTCTATGATCTAAACAGAATTAGAAAGCGGTTCAGGTCTCATGTGTGAAGCAACATCCCATCGCAAATCCTGGAACCCTGTTGCTAGCCTGGAGAAAATACAGGTTTCCCACTTCTCCCACAAAATGTAAATAGCAATCAAAGTCAATAAAACATGTTGTAGTGTGGGTATGTGCATTTTAATCTACATTTAGGGCCATTCAGCTCATTCTGTCCACCGTGTCTTAGCTCTGTCTCCAGGATACATCAGCATGGCTGCCTACTCTGGGCTCACTATTGGTTAAAAATCATATTTTCTTGACTTAAGATTATTTCCATGCCTCTACTTTTAAGAATGTCATAAACACATCAGTATCTCTCAAGATGACTTTTTAAAAATTATCAGTAAAGCACCCAGGCACCCCACTCTTCAGGACAGCAGCTGGTCAAGAAGGAGCTACACCCAGGGTCCTAGGTCTGTCCCCTCTGCACCTCTCACTCCCTCACCTGCAGGTACAATGGGGTGTCTGCCCGCTCAGAGTCAATACCCTGAGCTCAGTCTCCTGAGGAGCCGTACCCTGGGACAACTGGCCTCCCACTGATTTTCCTCTTGGGCACAGCATGGGACCCAGGCCGCACTGAGTCTCCTCCCAGCTTTGGGGACGTGAGGCTCCTGTTCTAGGCTGGAGCTCTACCAAGTGTGGAACATGCTGAAGGCTCTTGCTTGAAGTCCGTATTAACTTCCTTTAAAGTCCCTTTTGTAAGTGTTATTTATACACATCAATTTGTCCAATAAATCCTTATTTAGACTATTTTCAAGGCACCTTGCCAATTACTAGGAATCAGAGGTGGTTCACAGTGAAGTTGATAAAACATTGGTATCAGCCTCTACCCCCACTGGCCTACGGACCCCTAGGATGGTCTCTGGCAATGCGTTCATGTGGTTATATGTCTTTATAAAATTTGCCAAAGTAAGAATTTAACTCAAATTGGGGTCAATTCCCCTCTGACTACCACTTGCCCACCTTCCCTTCACGGCTGAGTATATTGAGTGACCATGGACATTTTAGGGATCCAGTAAAGGGAGTTGCTTTAGGAATATATGCAATTTGTAATTTAACCGAAGATGTTTAATGGATTTAGCCGTCACTTCCTTGTCTAATTAAGTGATGAGTAGCTGTCCCTACCATCAACTCGTAAGACAAACGCAAAGACCCAGAACAGAGCTCCTGTGATAGAAGTGCATCCTGTAGGTGTTGGCACCAAAGCCTGTGGCAATGGAGGAGAAAAGACTTTTAAAACATATGGCCCTAGAAAGTGGTACATGAGAAAGTCTCCCAATCCCCAGATGTGCACAATTGTGTGCAGATTTCCTCATCAAAATGAATTTTCTTCCTGTCAGGAGCATCCTCAGTAAAACAGCACTGATATTTAGAAATATATTCATAACTATTTTCCTTTTTGATGGAAATTTCATGAAGTAGAATTTATCAGTATCCTCGTGCCTGTAGGGCACACACCCACATCAAAACTACAAATGGCGAGAGCTTCCGCTTATGACATTGCATGTTTTACTTATTTCCATGTTCAATAAGAAAAATAAATCTTAAACAACCAAGTTGAAGCAAAGACTAAATTATCTTTCTAGTTTTTCTATAGAAAACATACTAGAAAATTACCATCATTTAAAAAGATAATCAAATACTATGCACCCCAAAATTACGGGAAAGTAAAATAGTAGATGTGTAGCACTTCATTCATTCATTCATGATCATGTGTGTATGAGGGCGTTTCCATTTAAATTATGATTTGTTGTGATTTATTTTTATTTTCTCATTCAAAATGAATATTCTTCTTTGTACCATGTTTTGTATTCTTAAAACAAACTTCAGATCTCACACAAGGCAAGTGAGAAAGACGGGATCCCGACAGCTCCCTACTTGTGTGCCAGCTTGAACACCTGCTCTATCCATGGTCCTTGAGTCCTGGACTCCAGGGTTTAGTTAACATGTTCTCACTCCCTTCCTCTGTTGGAATATTCTGGCTCCTTGTTACATCCATTCTTTGATCTAGTTTTTGGGCCCCTCACTTCTCAGGAGTAGAAAATATACCTGCTTGTTCTCCAGTTCCCTGATCAGAGTTTCTGAGCCTCTTACGTGATCAGCTCATGTTTCTCTTGGGATTTTGTTCAATGCTTTGTCCTTGACCTGGCAGGACTCACTTGTGCCCTCATCCCTGGTCACTCCTTGAACCCTAATGACATCTTCCATATGGAAGTTTGGCAAGCTCATCACCTCACGTCATTGTCTGAAGCCAGGCTAGTCCTGTATCCCTCTACCTCATCAGGACTCTGCCCGCCCATGCAACTCTAAGCATGGCTGGTCCTAGCATCATGGTATCCGTGGGTCCACCTCCAAGCAATGTTTCACACAAAGAATTAGTTGGAGCTCCTGAAGACAATGATTGGAACTTTTACTCAGCTATTAGAACAGGTTGAACAAGTGATTTTGTGCAAGCATGCCAAAAAATGACTGTGTGATTTGCAAACTTGATACTAAGACTGTCTTTTCTTGTATCATGACCTGGTGGCAAGGCAATGGAGAGAGGAAATTCTGCCCCAACAATTTCTAAGTGCTAGAGGATGTGTTCATCCAAAAAACTGGCAATTGCTGAGAGTATGAGTTCCCTTAGGTCAGTTTTCCACACTGCTTCATAAACTTGGCCTGTACTTCTGGTATCATACCCCCATACCTTGGTTATTATTCATCTACATACTCGGTTCTGCTCCAATCTTATATCTTCTTCCAGGCCATTCATGTTCCCCACTTGGGATCTGCTCTTCCAAGCTCCTCAATTTCCTGTCTCTATAAAAGTGGTCCTTTGTAATTCTACAATATGGACCTAAATCATTCCACCTGGCATCGCCAAAGTCCAATCCCCTGGCAGCAAAAGAGAATCACTCCTCCTTTCCAGGGGTTCCCAATTCACAACAGCATGATAAACACAATCCCCATCCAGACCTTGGGAGTTCCCTATGTCTTACATTACAACGTTTATGTCACCATTTTGCACTTGTGCATGTCAACTGCTAACTCACATCTGGGGTTTGCACTCCCGCAGCCCTCCAGAGCAAGCTTCCATGAATATATGAATTTCTCTTTCCTACTGAAGGAAACAGTGGCTGGGCCTGCACAAAGCAAGAGGATTGTTCTGGAGTCAAGCCTGATCCCAGTGAGGATTTAGACACACTGAAGATGGGAAGATATAGGCCCCTATCTGGCAATTATTAAGTAGTGACAAGGCAATGCATAGAAGGCAGATTGTGGAAGATTCATGAGCCTAGTGCTTCCGATACATGCTAACACCATATGGTCTTGCTCTACCCCAGCACTGCGTTAGGTTAGGACACATTTACGAGATGCTTTCTCTTCACTGGGGGAGGGGATGTTAGACACTTCCAATAGCTCTTGGATGAGTTACTTTTTGTCTGAAAGACATAGTAAATGGCGATGGCTTGCATTCAATACTTTACAAAAAGTACATATAATGAGGAAAAGCATGGTTTGGAGCACCCTTTTTAACATTATTACACTAAGCACACTGGTTCTGATGTCAATTCTTCATATCACTAGTGGGAAAAATTAGGAAACACACAATGAGGAAAACCCAAAGAATGGCCCAAGAGTAAATATTTATGGAGCAAATATTAGTGGATATTTTTTATCTTGGAAATACTACAGGAAAACATCCTACTAGATGGGAATATATTTCCTCTCACAGTAAACTGATTATCAAGAGATACCTACTTTTGAATTTTAGTCATGCAATGGCAGACCCTAGACTCACAAGTATCCCCTAAGCAGTTTGCATGCCAAGGGACAAATCAGGGTTTTGCAGTTTTTCCAGAGCGAACGAGGCTCCAAAGCTCACGCTGGGCACAGATATGTGGTCAGAACTAAAAACAAGAGAAACACAGATTTTCTTAAAATAGCATGCACTGAATTTCAATGATGCTTAAATCCATACTTATTTACAAACTGTGTTTTGCAAGTTCAATGGACTGCACTATATAAGATAAATAGATTCCTTAAAAAAATCTATATATCGACATTTATTATCTTGCCCCAGATATTGAAAAATTGGAAACTTAAAAGCTTTAGTATGAATTAAAATTAATGTACTGTTTCATCTGCTGAAATACCTGTACATCGATTGCATATTGTGTAACAGGCACTGAGATAGGCCCAGAGGTTAGTTGTGTGGCCACTTTATCCAATAAGCAACCAAGTTGTGATTATTTTAGCTCCTCCTCTCTGTCTCACATGCATCTCCTCCGTGGTGTGACAATTTACACTTTTCATAGTTAAGGTCTTCATAATTTCTCCTCTTTATTGCTATAGTTATTTCCTAATTGGATTTTCTGTATCAAAAGCTGCCCGCACGTGTTCCCCAAGCACACACATGCACACACATATACGTATGCAATCACCCAGAAACACATCCACTCATTTGCACACACACAAGAACATGCACACATTAATACACACGCGCACACACACACACACACACTGTGCATTCTCCCTGTGAAAACCAATGTGATACCCCTAAACAAAAATCTGAAATCAGATCACAGACTGATCACAGACTAAGAGTCTGATTAGATCCCTTAATGGTCCATCTGGGGGTTCAGGACCAAGTTTCTACTCCTGGCTTGTCGCACAGTGAAGGGAGCCTGCCTATCACTCTGGTTTTACTTCCTAGCTCTCCCACTTGAACCCTCCCACCGTCCTGCACCATGGTATGCACTCTGAGATGTTATCCTCTCCTGTGCCTCCAAGCTGTTTCCCTGCCTTCATCACCATCCTCACAATCTCTGTATCAGTGGAGGTTAGGGTTGGCAGCGGTGATGGGAGCACAACAACAGTGGCTTATACCATGGAGGACTGATTGTTCTCCATGAAAAGGAGGAGCAGTACCTTTTCTGTAGGTTTAGTGGGATTTTTGGAGAGAAGAAACCCAGTTCCAGTTCACAATTTTACCTGGAAGCCATCACTACCTCTTTATACTGACACTTTCCTTGTCAGTCTTGGGGGAAACTAGGATCGTTATACAGCATCCTAGTTATATGACAGAGAGAAAGAAACAGCTTCTGGGTGTGTCTTTGTTTGTTGACTTTTTCTTTTACTTAGGCTTTCAAGGAGGGAAAAGAAAGGACCGCAAGATGAGCAGGGCATGAAGATGAAGCCATATGAACGAGGAGAAAAGAAAGGGGATGCTGACTGACCACCCACATTAGAATTGCTGAACTGGGAGCTAGACACCAGCTGGGGGCTAGACACGAGTGGTGGGTGAGCAGGGCAGCACCACATGCAGGCTTTGCTGTTTGCGCCAGGTGTGTCACTACCAAGGAGCACACGTGCACCTTGCACGGTGGTTACTCGAAGTACTCAGTCTAAGGCAGCCAGCTCACACCAGAAGAGGATGCTGAGTCCCACCCAAACAGCCCCTGTGGCCGAAGGAGAAAGTGGTGCCCTTAGAAGCCAGCAGGGCAGATGCAGTGGGGACTTGGTGTTCCTCATGGAATTTCAGGGACATAGGGTCTTTCCACCTTGTGGCAGCCCATCCCCAGGGTCCTCAGCCCCCCACCGGCATCCAGCTGGTGGAGGAGGAGCACAGGGAGGCTCACAAGGGACAGGAGCCAGGCTTGGAGGCAGCAACAGCGCTTCATGGACCACACCTGAGTCCCCACGGCCACCAGGAGCTTCCGGGGGGCCGGGAAGTGCTCCCTGGCCAACACCCTGACATGGGCGGGACCCGCTCTTTCTCCCTCTCTCCTTTTGAACAGACATGACCCTCAGAAATGAAGATGGGAAATGGAGATGTTCGTAGAAATTTATATAGTGTAACTAATTGAAAAAAAAATCTATAAACTCTCTGAATGAAGACATCTGGGAGAAATAGTGTAACAAAGAAAGTTGCATGTCTTTAAGTTAGATTCAAATCAATAGGTCTTATTTTATTTAGTAAAATTGCATGAATATGAACAATTTTGCTGACCTATGTAAGCTACACTTCACAAGTGATCACATTTAATAAATAAGCATTTGGAGCCAAAAATAAACTATAGCTATTTGCAAATGAGTGCTCAAGGATATGGCTAGAAAAAAATGCATATAAACATTATGGATTGGAATTATTCCTTATTGCAATAATTGTATTTTCACTTCTCTAGAATGCTGACTGATAGCTTCAGTATTGTGCAATTTAAAATGATAAACGAATATTGTCCATTTGTTAATGATGCTTAAAACGATGCAGAAAACAATGCAAGAAAAAGGGAAAGGAATAAGTGTGTGAGCCCAACCTTAGCAACACAGAAAACATCCTGGCAGCCGCACTTTGTTAGCAATGATGACACCGCCTTTGTCTACACGGATGACTTGGGAGGCTCAAGGCCACTGAGCCATGTGGTTTGAGTCGTTTCCCACTGGGGTGATGGATTTGAACTGGTCCAGCCACAATATCCCACCCAGTCCCCCTTGTGACCAAAGGCATGTGTTTGTGAGAGAGCTGGATCCTTTCAGGGGTGAGATCGGTAACAAAGTAACAGAGCAAAAAAGAAAACCCATCAGCACAAGGATGACTCCCTAGCCATTGGCTTTGTCCTCAGCATGTTCTAACCAACTAAGCTAACAGACTTGCTTGCGTATAGCCTCAGAAAGGAGGACTCATTAGGGACCTCTGGCACCATGACAGCTGCATCCCGAAAGGCTTGCTGTTGCTACACAGAGACACCATAAAACTGAGTTCTCAGGGAAATAAGAATTGCAGCAGACATGAGCAAGAAAAGTCAGACCACTCTAGAGCATCACCCTGAAACTAATATTGAAATTTATCTTCAGCATTCTTTTCTAAAGTTTATTCTGCTCTTATAGTTTTCTCAGTGCTATAGAAAAACAGGAAAAGATTAAAACCTTTGATTCAAATATATCCTTTCCCAAACATTTCCATAAAATGAGAATTATGTCTTCCTCTTGAAATAAAGGTGATAAGCCAAAAAAGTAATTCAATAGAAATTTCCAACCAAGTTGAATCAAGAATCTGCATAAAGTGTATCTTTTTTTTTTAACTGTGTCAAGCAAAATTAAAAATATAACTTGACATGTCCTGAACATTTCTGAAGAATTTAAAATTTGAAGGACGGGGCTGGTGGATGGCTACTAACACTACGGGGACTTAGAGAGACTGAAGGATTTTTAAAGTAACTTTTTATACAAAACTCAAAGAAGAAATCTTTCTTCCCCTTCCTCATACTGGAATCTTTTCAAAATCATGAATTATTTTATGAATATGCATTTCCCAGTAAGAAGAATGGAAAAGTGCCAAGGGATGAGATTAGCAACAACAAACCAGAAGACATGAGATTTATCGTATATAAAAGAGAAATAAGGCAAAACATTCCAAATGGAAAGATATTCTCACATAAATTAAGGGCTCTTAAAATTTAAGGTGCCACTTCAGTAGTGTGTCTTAAGATAATTTGACCTAATTTAAAACAGAACATCTTCATCATCAAAAATAGCAACAATAAAAAAAGTTTTATTGGTAAACCCTTCTGTGGTTTAACAAGGTTTTTGAAAGCCATGTCGACATCTCACCTAGTTAATTTCAATATAAGCATTTAGATCACTCTTCTGGCCACATGCTCACAGGAGCCCAATTTAGCTATATTAATCGAAATTATAGTTACCACTTGATGGTGTCTCAGTGTCCATTGCTCAGTGACCATACGCAAGTAAACAGAATTCTCATTGGAGCCTGAGGTCCCAAACACAGGGAAAGGAGCATTGGAGAAGGTGCACCCAACAGGCACAGCCATTTTCTTCTCATGTTAGTCTGTTGCAGGGGTTGGCAGAAAGGCTTGTTTAGTTTGGCCCACAAGCTGAGAATGGGTTTTGCATTTTTAATGTTTAAAAAATAATAGAAGAAGAAGAGGATTTTGTGACACATGAAATTTATATGAAATTCAAACTTCAGAGTCCGTACATAAAGCATTATTGGAACACAGCCACACCCATTCGTTCATGTGGCTATGGCTGCTGTGCACAACATGCAGAGCTGAGCAGCTGCAACAGCGACTGTACTGCCCATGAAGCTGGAAATATTTGTCTGGACCTTTACAGCAAAGGTTTGCTGACCAGTGCTCCAGTGTCAGACATAAAGAAGTAGATGGTGAATGACTCATGCTTCTTAAGGACTGTCTGTCCCAGTGGAAGGCTTGGGCTCCTCTGGCCCGGACCACCATGTGGGGAAGCCAGTAGGAAGGTCCAGTGAGAACGGGGAAGAAAACCAGGTGGTACAATCGCCTGTCATGTGTTCGTGTTTCTAAGAATACTTCTAAGAGCCCTTACCTTACCATGGGTCAAAGAAGGGGCTTCCTGCTTTATTTTCCCAACATTTGACATAGTTTCCAATAATAATGATATCACACTTGTAAACCACAATGTCAGAATTTTTCAAGTCCTAGAACCCAAATGAAGGTTTGGTATATGTGTCATATCAACACATAGAATGTTCCCCATACACAGAGCTGAGCTACAGGGCTGAAATTGCCGGGTGCAATTCCAGTTAGAACAAGAAAATTCCCAAGGCAATGCATGTTGGCAACACTTCATGGAAACAGACACTCTTTCTTCATATAAGAGCAAATAGCCAAAATTAGGAGGTGAAAGCATAGATCATAAATACTAAATACTAGATAAATACTAAAAACCACAAAAACACTCCCCTAGAGGTTCATTCAGAATGTGAGGAGACACTACACTGAATACCTTTGCTGGCAGGTGTGTGTGCTCCTCTTTGCTGGGGGATCTCACCTGCACCCCAGGTGAAGGCTGCCTGTGGTCTACACCACAGGTGGTGCTCTAGGGAACAGCACCGTTTCTCCATCAGACTTCAACTATAGTTTACACTGTACCCTGCTTGGAGATCTGGCATGAGGAAACAACGCTGCCCAGCCTGCCTGATGCCCATGCTCCAAAGGGAGTTATTCCTGAGCAACGTCAACAATCACCAGGCTACAGATGAACCACTGGACCCTCAAGTTTCCTCCTACTGACAACTGCATCCACAAATCATCAAAATGGACAGCCAATAAGATTGTGGCAAAAGAAAAAGGAAACATTCAGATTGGACAGCTTTTGCTCTGAAATAGTTTTCTTTGGTGAGAAACGAAACAATCATATCATCTGGGTGTGCCCTGGCAGTCTCATCTAAAAGTTAAGTGATGCTGAGAAGGCTACTCATTCCTACTTCAGGATGTGGAAGAAGAGGGCCTCTCTCAGAGTAAATGAGAGACAAAATTGGCCTGTGAACAGATGCTCTCATTGTTAATGGGGTAAAATGGTCCAAGAGTCTCCAGGATGGAAGGGAGATTGAGTCAGGAGATCGTCATGCACTTTCATGCAGAGGCGGAGGGCAAGAGTGCTCCCCTGGTTCTGTGGGGAGCTACGGTCCTGGATTAGAGAAAGAGTCAGGTATGGACCAGGTGGGAGAGATGTGCAAGCATCAGGGCTTGGTAACATCATGCGCTCTTCTCCCCCAGCTCTAGTGAAGAAGATCTGGACCAATTGCAGCCTCCTTCTACTCCGGAATGTCCACCAGCACGAAGGGAGCTGAGACTGGGCTGCTGTCAGTGTCACTCTGTGCCAAATGTAAGGGAGACTTGGAGCTAGATATTTCATTTATATTCTCTGCTTGATTTGAAACATGTGTGGAGGAGGAATGTAACCGGCTTGTGCGCAATAGAAATGCAGGCCAATAGATGACAGTTTTTATGACCCTGACACTTCTTTCTACTGCAGCAATTAGTATTCAGTGGGGACCAGGCACTCTCTGCTTGTCATTTTCAATATCGTGTTGTTACTTAACATTATAAAGTCCTAGACTTAGCATGAAGTCACAATCCCGTGTTGTCACTTATAGATGCTGTAGACCCTGGAGACACAGTTCTGATGGGTGTCAGAATTATTGTTCAGCATTTTCCTCTCAATAGGGGACTGCGTTTTGGAGATTTATCATGGAGCAGGAGCGCTGGGCTTATTTGTTTCCCGTCGTCACTCTGACACCCCTGCGCTGGTGGGAGCAGCCAACTCCATCAGTTGATTGCCTTGAGCTCCAGTCTCCTCATGCCAACAGACCAACAGTCTCCCAGTGCACATAATGGGGGCTCAGGCCCTTGGGATTCATGCTGTGTGGCTGTCTCCCTGAAACTTCCCACACAAAAATGCTGGCCTTTCGTTGGGCGCTGAGCCTGGATCTCAGGTCCAGCCAGGGGAAGGGTCACGCGGGCTGGGAGAGATCTGCTGATCCAGCAAACAGCTCTTCTTCTCTGGGGAATTGTCCTTTGGCCTGGATGGGCATCCATATTACTAACCTCCCCTCCCCACAAAGAAAGAAAACTGATGACACCAGTGTTTACTTCTGTATCCAGACACTGTGTCCAAGGAGAGGGGAGTTTCACGTGGAGTGAAGGAAGCATCTGAAGCAAGCTGGCGTCAAAGCGTTTGAATTCTTATCAGGTTAGATTGCGTGGCTCTCTCCCTTACGGTTCCTGCCTGAAGCCTCACTCAGATTTTTTTTTTTTTTAAATGCGCACAAATGGACACAAACACAAGTGCCATAAAATTCTACTAATTCCCACATTACATCTTGTCCAAGTCTTTGTAAGATATCAAGGCAGGAGAAGTTCAATAACGAGAACTAATTAACATCTGTGGTTTTATTAGAGTCATATTAATTTCTTCAGCTCGATAAACAACCAGAAAGTGCCAAAGCACAGATAATGCTGAAGTCACTGAATCTGTGCCTCCCAACCTTCCAGAGCACGGGAGGAACGTGGACTGAGGTGGGACAGATGTGAGCTCTCTGCCTGCTACGGATGGGCAAGGAAAACAAGATACCGAAGGATCATGAATATGACATCTTATAACATGTTTGAAATTTTTGAATTCTTAAAATTGAATTTGTTACTATTTCCACATCTAAACTTAATTATCAAACTGAGTAAACTCTTTTGTAACAATATAGACCTGACTTTAGTATTAAAACAGCAACAACTTTCTGTACATGTGTGTGAATCTACATGCAAGCAAGAATTGTGTCCTTGGCTGAGTCTCTTTAAAGCCTAACACAAGGTAAAGAGAAATATTATGTGATTATTAAGGGAGCCTTTAGTATTTGATTGACATTTCTGTGTATAAATCATTTAGTAGGTTGAGACTAGATCCGGAGGAAAGGATGTAAAAAAGGCTAGATTTAACAAGTCAAGTCGGACTCAACTCAGGACTTGGCAGTGTGGTTGACCACCACAGCACTGCTTCCTCTGTAAGCTTCTCTCTGGTTCTACAGGAAAGTCCAGGAGGAGTTTGATGTCTTGGACCTTCCCTGGGGGATTTTCTAGGCTGAGACACACACACACACGGACACTCCAAACAGACAAGAAAAAGATTAAAAGAAGCACAAGACATGTCCCACAAGAACGGTTTTGGGGATGAGTTATAGGCAGGACTAAAGGGCTGGATGCCACCAGTTTATGTTTATGTCGATGGCACTTTCTGGTTTCATGAACATAAACATAAAATCGGCCCCCTCTGAGTCATTCTCTAGGAAACTAAAAACCAAAGTGCTGGCAGAAGACAATGAGCCCCAAGGTCTCAAGAAGTGTCCTAAAGCCAAGGAAATTTACTATTTTCTGTGTCTGACTAGTATACACTACATTAACTTTTTTATCAAACTCTCTTTTATCTTTTCTTAATAATTTTGCCCCACAATTTTAAAGATCAAATTTTCTTATTCATTTCATTTTATTTAGTAATAATTAAATTCAACCCAGATGAACAACTCAGATCTTAAGGATAAAAACACATTTATTCGTCTAATAAAGCATTTTAAGTATAACTTTGAAAGTATTGTACTATATTAACATCACTCTTTGAATTGTGTCTAATGATTGTGGAGCTGAATAGATAGATCACTAGTTAAAGTAACGTTTTCTTATAAGTTGTGTATATAAGCAAGCTAAAAACTTATTGTTCCATGAGAGATAGAATATATTAAAGAAAAGTCTCCTGTATGAGATTATTATAATAAATAAATATTTGAGAGCAACTGCCACTTCCTGTCAAGAAAGGTACTATATCTACTCTCTCAAAGAACCAAAAAAATAGACAAAAATATGTGAAACATGCGCTGTCAAGACTGGACAATCAAGCAATGATCCCTGAGTGATGAGAGAGTGATGATATGAATTCTAAACCTACCCCAGCTTGCTGCCTTGGGAGAGTTTCCAGGCCCAGCCAAAGGGAGGGGGCCCCTTTCGAGCCCAGCAGACTGTCTGGGTTGAGAAGAAGCTGTAAGTCCAGGTGGACAAAGGCAGGTAGAATTCCAAGCACAAAGTACCAGAGAGGAGACGGCACTGAGAGAGACTGGCAGAGGGTCCCTGAGGAACATTCAGCTGAGTGCCAGCAAACATATATGCACGTGGGGAAACTACTCGAGGCTGGGGAAAGAACCACTTGAAAGAATTAGAGAAACAGTGTCAGAAACTCACACAGGGCTGAGAATAGTGCCTGTTCCCACAGCCAGACAGGAAAATGTCATAATGTATGGGATATTGGGCAAAGTACAAAGAAGGGTCCTAAGTCATGAAGAATGATTAGCCCCATACCAGTGACTTTCAGTCTCGGCACTATTGGCATTTTGGTCTGAATAATTGTTTGTTACAGGGTGTTTGTCCCGTGCATTGAAGGATGTTTAGCAGCATCCCTGATATTAGCTCACTAGATGCCAACACCATAACCCCTGTAGATGTTGCCAAATGTGCCTTGAAGACAAAATCATCCTTAGTTGAAAACCACCGTCTTAGACTGACCAATCTTAGACTGACCTGTCTTAGACTGACTGCTGAATCTTTAAAAGCAAGACATGAGAGCATCAAACTGTTTACCAGTAAATTAATGGCATCTCAAGACAAAGCTCAAGGATATCTATAAGAAAACAAAATTACCCGGCAAACAAGATTAAACCACAGGACCTTGCATCATATAAAAATTCCCCAAGATTTCAAATAAAGAGGAAAACATGTCCCATAAGAAGGAGAAAAAGCGATCAATTGAAACTGATCCAGTACTAACACAGGTGTTAGAATTAACAGATAATGTCTTGAAATAATTATAACAACTGTACTCCACATGTTCAAAGTGCTAAGTAGAGTCATGGAAGATTTTTAAAAGACCCAAATCATTTCTAGAGATAAAAAATGCAACATATGTGATTTTAAAATATACTGGATAGGAATAATGGCAGATAAGACATTACAGAAGAAAACACACTACTGTAAAGTTTAAATGAAACACAGAGAAAAGAGAATTAAAACAAATGTATCAGTGAGCTCTGGGACAAATATAAGCAGAATAATATACAAGTAATTGAAGTGCCTGAAAGAAGATGAACAAGAAGAAGAAAGAAAGAAGGAAATAAAAAGAGAAAGAGGAAGGAAGGAAGAAAGAGGGAGGGAGGAAGGGAAAGAGAGCAAGAGAAATAGAAAGAAAGGAAGAAGAAGCTATAATAACCCAAATTTTTTCCTAAGCTTGGTAAAAACTACAAACCCACAGATTCAAGAAACTCAATAAGAAACAAGAACAAAATACATGAAGAAAACTACACCAAGACGCTTGATAATCAAACTACTAAAAATCTAGGATAAAGATAAAATCTTAAAAGCAGCCAGAAGAAAAAAAAATAATTACATAAAGAGTAACACAATTATGATCACAGCAGATTTCTTGTTAGAAATAATGCAGACAAGAAGACAGTGTAGGGACATCTTTAAAATACTGAAACAAAATCTGTCAGCCTATGATTTTATATCCAGAGAAAAAATCATTCAAAAGTAAAAGTGAAATAAAGCCTTTTTCAGCCTTATAAAGCTGAACGAATTTATTACAAATGGAACGGCACTGCCGGGAATATTAAGGAAAGTTCTTCATGGAGAAGCAAAATGACTAGACAGGAATGTGGAGGTACAGCAAAAGAGTGAAGAGAATCCTCTTTTAAAGAAGGTTTAACAAAATCATAAAAGCAAAAAACATAACAATACAGTGTGGAGTTTATAGCAAATATAAAATTAAATGTATGGCAAACATAGCAAAAAATCCAGAGGAAAGAATGGGAACTATACTATTGTAAGTTTCTTATACTCTATGTGAAGTTGTGTAATATCACTTGAAAGTAGACTTGGATAAATTAAACTTTTATATTATAAACCCTAAACCACGAAAGTAATAAAACAAAGAATTATAGATAATAAGACAAGGACAAATATAAAATGTTATTATAAAGATATTGAGCTAATCCAAAGGAAGGCAGAAAAATAGGAAAGGGAGAACAAAGAATAAGGGGACAAATGAAACACAGATGATAAGATGATAGATACCCAGCAAAATCAATAATCACAGTAAACATGGTGGGCTAATACCCCCAGTAGAAAGCAGTGGTTGTCATATAGGATAGAAAAGCTAGACCTAAATACACACTGACTATAAGGAATATACTTTAGTTTAGAGTTTCAGTTTTGTAAGATGAAAAGAGTTCTGAGGATTGGTGGCACAACAGTGTGAATATATTTAACACTATTGAACTATACACGTAAAAATGGTTAATGGACTGTCCCGGTGGCATGGCGGTTAAGTTCGCATGCTCCACTTTGGCAGCCCTGGGGTTCGCAGGTTTGGATCCCAGGCTCACACTGTGGCACCGCTTGTCAAGCCATGCTGTGGTGGCATCCCATATAAAGTAGAGGAAGATGGGCATGGATGTTATCCCAGGGCCAATCTTCATCAGCAAAAAGAAGAGGATTCGCAAGTGATGTTAGCTCAGGGCTAATCCTCCTCAAAATAATGATTACGATGGTAAATTTCATGTTATGTGTATTTTACCACAGAATTTTTTTAAAATAATAAGGGAATATTATGAACAACTTTATGTCAGTAAATTCGACAACTTACATGCAATGGATAAATCCCTTGAAAGGCAGAAACTACCAAAATGCAGTCAAGACGAAAGAAATAACTTGAATCAGCCCCATGTCTATCAAAGCAATTGAATTTGCAGTTAAACACTTCCCCTCAAAGAAAATGTCAGGAATAGATGATTTCACTGGTGGATTCTAACAACAATTGAATGAAGAAATACTTGCAGCTCTGCAGAAACTCAACTGGAAAATTGAAAAGGAGGCAGTACTTCCCAACGGTTTTTATGAGGCCACCATAGAAAAAGTCGAAGCTATTACAAGACAACTGCAGACCTCATGAACGTGGAAGAGTAAAAATTCTAAACAACAACAACAAAAAAGCAAATCAAATTCAACAGTATATAAAATACTTCATGACTGAGATTTGTCCCAGGAATGCAAAGTGAGTTTCACATTCAAAAATCAATCAGTGTGATTCATCATATTAACAAGCTAAAGATGAAAAGCCACGAGAACATCTAAGTAAAGGCAGAAAAAGCATTTTGGAAAACCCAACATCCATTTTTCGTGAAAACTAGTTGCTTTCAGCAAACTAGGAATAGAGGCTACTTCTTCAATCCGATAATGGGCGTCTGTTAAAAAGCTATGGTACAGGTAATAAAACGGTGAAAGGTTGAATGCTTTCCCATTAAGATGATAAACAAGATGTGGGTGCCATGCTCAGCTGATTAGAATATGCAATCGTACAACCACTTTGAAACAGAATGTTTCTCTTTCTTAAAAAATTGAACCTACACCTACCTTATGTTGTAGCCATTCCACTCAGGCAGTTACTCAAGAGAAAGTGCCCGTGTGTACAAACCTTGTACGCAGAGGTTCTTGGCTACTTTATTTGCAATAGTCACCAAATGGAAACAATCCAAGTGTCCATCAGCAGATTAATGGATAAACAAGATTTTGTGCATCCATACTGCATAATACTACTTAGCAATAAAAAGGAATGAAGTATTGATATATGCCACAACCTTGATGGATCTCAAAATAATATGCTGAGTGAAAGAAGCTAGACCAAAACAAAAAGTACATATTACTCCATTTATATAAAATTCTAGAGAAAACAAACTAATCTATAGTGATAGATAGCAGATCAGTGGTTTCCTGGGGTCAGAGGTGGTGGTGGAAGAAAGGGGCGTGGAATTGGTAAATGTCAGTTTTTCCCACAATAGCAACTCACCTTTAAAAGAGGAAATAAAGTATTGCCTCCAGGTGGAGAAATGCAGAAAAGAAGGATATTTGATTTATACGTGCAAAATCCCAAATTATCCTTGGAAGTGTCTTGGAAGCCATGGTGTCGATGGAAATGACCAAGTTTTGGAAATGACGCTAACTCTTTCAGATGAGGAAACACAGAGGAAGTGGAGAGGAACTGAGCAGAAGCTCAGTGGTGACATCCTGACACAGGAAAGTGTCATGAGCTCCGAGAGTGCGACTTAAAAACGAAAAAATAATCTGAAATATATTACAGGATGGTGGATTGTGACTCAGCATTTACTCTCCAGCACTAAATTCTGGATCTGTCAGCCCGCATAGACATTCCCTGAAGGAGAGGACACTCAATTTCCTTGCACTTTTTAAAAGACATGGACAGCCAGTGGGGAGATAAACCTGCCTGTTAGGGCCACGGATTTCCTCTTCAAATTTGAAAAACTAGAGTTTGAGAGATCAGAGAGGGTGAAAAGAAAGTGCCCCCCCCACCTCCAGGGTCACATAGAGTGTAGAATATATCATTGCTGTACCTATTTCCTTCACAATAAAATATTAACCCAAATTCCTCAGAAACAGAAATCACGGATCGCGTAAGCAACATTGGAAGCAGAACAGCATCTGTAGATGCTCAATATGGTCAGATCTCAAGGGCCATTAACTATCACATTCAAGGTCTAAATCGCTGCCCAGCGGGGACGCAGAGAGCAGTCCCCGCGGAGCGAGAGCACGGCGAGCTCTGAAACCAGGATGCTCAGCCTCCCTCTGAAGAACCCGGTAATGTATTGAAGACTGCTGGAGACAGGATACCAAAATAAATTGACCGTGTCATCCAGGATTTGTTCCGATAAAACAGTGCCAGGATCTCCAAGAAACCTCCAAGTTACTAGATAAACAGATGCATCCGTCATCAGAAAGTTTACCTAAGCTTTGATATAATGGCTGGACTTATGTTTGCATTTTTTCCTATAAAATCAACAAAAATTATTGAAGCAAGAGTGACTTGAATGCTTTTACGTGAGCAAGAGGATGATTTCTGTGTCATTAGAAAGGGAGGGGCTCCACATTCTCTTTCTGCGTCTGTTTATCCTCAAACCCAAACAGACATTTCTCTAGTGGTGACAGGCTTCACTGTCCCAAACATGTGGCCCCTGCCTCTGATACTGTGGACAAGACTGGGTTTGTGGCTATTCACATTTCGTTTAATGGACAAAAGAGCTTGGTTAACAGCATAAACAAAGGATTAACTTACACACACACACACACACACACAAAGGTTGGAGACGTACAGACACATGAAAATACTCTTCTTATCCTTTTCTTTACCAGGTAATAACGTTGGGTTACTGGCCTATACGGTACAAATCTAGTCAATATAATGTCTGAAAGGGTAAGACTGGAATTGCCTTTATTTATCGCTGAAAACTGTATGTTCCTATCATAGAACCTAGGACAATCCAGAAATCCTACTCTGACCCCCAAGGCACGCTGGCTCTAAGTGCCCATGACAGCATGTCCATCAGCTCCTGGCAGAGCAGGGACCCCCACTTACACCAACAGACCCAGGGCTCTGGCATTTATTTGTTTATCCAGCCCGCCAGTGAGTTTTTCTGCAATATCTGCCACATGCCAGGCAGGGGGATGCACTATGAACAAGACTGATGAGGGAGGTTTCTGCTCTCATGGAACATACATCCTCGTAGGGAAGGAGGTAGCAAATAAATAGATACATAAATACAACAAGAATACAAATATTGAATGGCAGTACAGGTTGTGCAGAGGATTTTTAGAGGGGAGGTCATAAGGAGCCATTGGGTAGCTCTCTCCTAATAGAGGCAGAGATGCCAATGGAGCTTAGATCTGAATGATATGCTGGTGTTAGCCCTGCAGGCGGGGGTGGGTGGGAGAGCATTCCCTACAGGGGCAGGCAGGGAAAAGGCTGCCTCATGTGGAACCTCATCACATTAGGCTTTGGAGGCCACAGCAAGTGTTTGCATGCCATTGTGAAGTGCCAAGAGAAACCCTGGAAGTCTTTGAAGCAGCAGAGTGACAGACAGTGTGCAAGGTTTAAAGGGATCCCAATAGCTGGGTTCTGAGAGAGCCCTTTGTCATCTGGCTGGGACTGGAGGTGATCACCTGGACATATGTGGAGGCACAAAGGACATGGGTCCTCAGGATGCAGTTCTGGAGGCCCTGCACAATGTGACCATCTGGTTGAGGAAACTGAGAAGTTGCTGCATGTCATGTAGGAATTTCAAGCCCCAAAAGAATAAGTTAACAAGGAAGTCAAGAAAAGATAGGAGTTTAAGAAGGAGGGAATGACCAGCTGGATCAAATGTTGCTGAAAGATGGAGAAAGATAATGACCGAGACAGCAACATTGCATCTGGTAGGAGGTCGCCATGAAAGGAGTGGTTTCAGGGAGGTATAATAAAGAAGAATGATTGTTCTCATCCACCCATTTATCCAACCAATAGTCCTTAATGCCTGCTATGCATCAACCACAGTCACAGGTGCTGGAGGCAAAATGGCAGACTTCACAGGTGAACCCCTGCCTAATGACAGAATTCTGTCTAATGAAGTCAGGAAATACATTATGAATAAATGACAAGTAAAATGCAAGAGAGCAGGGCATGCCTGTGAAGAAGGTTACTGTTTAGTATGGGGTTCTTTGTAATGGTCACCTATGGTGTGGCGGGCAGAATTCTAAGATGACCCCAGTGATTTACACCCTTGTATAATCCCCTCCCTTTGAGGTTGTGTAGAGTCTATGATTGGACTCCAACCAATAGTATGTGACCAAGGTGATAAGCTGTCCTTCCATAATCATATTTCATTATGTAAGAAGTCCTCTCAGCAGACTAAAGTGAGAGATTCTCTTGGTGGCCTAGAAGAAGGAGCCACCATGTGGTCCACCATGTGGTGGGGAAGACCTGTGAGTGGACCACATCCAGGGGACTGCAGGGGCCTCTAGAGGCTCAGAGAAGCTCCTGCCCACCAGCCAACAAGAAAGTGGGGCCCTCAGACCCACAGCTGCAAGAACCTGAATTCTGCCAGCAACCATGGGAGCAAGAAGAGGACCTTGAGAAGCTAGACCTGTGTGAAGACTTCCCAAGGGAAGGGACCAAAGGCAGTGTGAGACTATTAGCTCCACACTCACCTGGAGAGTACAAAATGCTGAATTTCAAGATGGTAAGAAAGAGGAAATCACTTTGAAGAAAGATGTTGGAATGAACGACATTTTCCCTCCATGAGCTCCCACTTCCCCCACGGAGGCTGAGTTTTTACTCACACCCAAGGCCTGCAGAATTAAGTCCTCAAAGAGCCTCTGGTCCAGTTGGTGAGAGAAAGTTGTACATGAATCATGATAACTTTGGTTGGAGATGCAAAAGTACCATAAAAGAATAAAATGTTGTGGGGGATGAGAGGATGGGGGTCCACCTACAGGAAGGGAGACCCCGGCAGGCTTGGCAGAGGAGCCACCCACCTGAAATGTACTCACAGGGTAGGCAGAAAGGGCTCAGAGAACCAGGGCATTTCTGAATTAGAGACAGAAGAGAGAAAATTCACTGGGGCGGGAGAATGAGCATAGTTCAGCAAATAGGATCCACGGGTGGGATCGCAGGAGTGGAGACTGAATGGTAAGTGGAGGCAAGGATTCGTGGCCTTGACCTGCAGGCTGAAGAACTATGAGTTAACTGTGCCATCAGGGAGAGGCCTCCAAAATCTCTGCATGGAGTGTAACGTAGTGAGAACCACCCTCAGGATGATGGCTCTGCAGCACTGAGAAGGATGAGTTCGAAGAGTGAGAGGCAAGACACAGAAGGTGAAGGAGGATGGAGACCTTACTTCTGTCCCCAGCATTCTGCATCTCTGGTGGCTGTAGATGTCCATGTTGCAATCAACAGAAGCAGGTGGAAATAGAGGGAATTAAAGCTCCAAAGAGAAGTGACAACTCAAAGATAAGTGACAACTGTAGCTACAGATTCACGAGGCATCCCCACAAGGCAGATAACTAAAACCATCCACTCAACTCAGACCTTAAGGGGGATATGATGTCAGCTTCACTACTCTGGGCACCACAGATAAAGGTTTCCAGGCCCCTTTTGGAAAAAACGAGGGGAAAAGAGTTCTGGAGCATGAGGAGCGGTGTGTGAACTGATGTGACATGGCAGCTTGGCTCTCAGAACACTTGAATTCAAAGTCGAGGATATCTGGACACTGACTGCCTGGTAATGGCAATATATATGCTGAGAGTTTTATCTTAAGTTCTAATATAAATTACCAAAAAATCCCTGTGTTTCAGGACTGCAATAACTCCATCTGTCATGATGAATGAAATGTGGCTAAGACATCCTAATTCATAACCACATTCCCTCAGGCGAATGTTGTCACTGATTATCCTTTTCCAGTTAAATATGTTTAGACAGTCACGGGAGGGTCGTCATAACTCAGGGACTCGGGTAATGATTGGACTGCCTTTGGGGTGATGCTAGGACTTATGTTCTGTTTATCAAGATGGGGTTGTGGTTGTTGTTTAGAGTTGCAAACTATGACAACCTGAACAAAGAAATCAATGAAATTAACTTGTAACTCTTTAATTTCATATGCATTTCTAAGCCAGTTGACAAGGATGATTCACTGCTCACTGAGGATCGTGCATGGCTGCAACAAACACACCTGTGCACTTCCTGGTCTGAGTCTGTTGTCTCCCACAGTCGAGAAATGACACAGGGAGAGGAGTAAACCCAATGGTAAAGACTGATGATGTTAGGCAGAAAGTTTATGCTAATGGAAATGTGCCCTCTACAAAATGAGAAATCTTCCTGAGCCAATCAGGTGTCATTTATCGGGACAAATGCTGTATACGTACATGGACTATGTAAAGATGAACAAAACTATATGTTTTCATCACCTACATTTTTGATGTTGTAGTTAAATATATTTAGCACAAGAATCTTTCTTGAGACATATTACAAGAGAGAAGAAGAGATTGCAGAGTTCTAAACTGCTTCTAGAGACTAATTTCCAAAGCTGCTACCAAGGGCCATTGCATTTTTATCTTTCTGGAGTCAGGGCTTAAGTCAAAGATTCATACTTTTCAAGGCCACCATGCATCCTGCTTTTAAACATTCCCACTAGCAGCCTTATGGATGGGGTACAGCTCTCAGCATTGAAACAGCTTCTTTACTATCCCCTGGAAGGGAGCTCCAGTGGCGAATTCTAGTCTGGGGAGCCTGGGCACCGTTCCAAGAGTAGAGAGGACCACACATCACATGGGACAGCCCTGGAGAATGATACACCCTGGATATGGCGCTGCTAACATGTGGTGGTGGCTAATGCTTCCATGATGAGAGAGGTATTGAACATGAAGAAAAAAGCAGGGCTGAGTCCCAAGTAGAAAACTTTGCTTTGCGTGAACTCATACATTCAGCAAGGCTGCCAGTCCCCCACTTTGCTCTCCTCCTTCTGTGATGTCATAGCAGCTGGTGTTGAGGTGTCGATTTTACAGATTGGCAGGGTCATATTTTAGCATGATGTAACATCTCCCTTAAGCAAGCATCCTGGAGCCAGGGTTTCTGTTGTGGACCATGTACCCCTTCTGCTCATCTACTCTTTGGGGTTGCTTTACACGGGAACTGCTTGGGTGCCAGTGTGCAGTGATGGTGTATGAGCCTCCATCTCTGAGGCAAGCAGCTATTTGCTATGGTATTGCCAGGAGTAATTCTTTCCAGCATAGTTGTGGGGATCTTGCTGCATAAGACATCTAGTTATTCTTGGAACTGGTCCACCTGAATATAGAAGTAATTTAGCAACAGGCTGTGCCTGTGGCAATAGCCCAGAAGACCAGTGGCCAATGCTGTCATTTCAAATATATTTCCAACCATTAAACTTCAGTGTTGAAATCAACTATGGTCATGGAGGTGATACTTGACGATGTATCTATGGATCTCACAGGCTATTTTTTTTTGGATGGAAAACCTCCATGATTTTCTCATGCTTCTTTGCATGCTCTGTGTACAACATTAGAGTTTTGCCTGAGAAATGTAGGTTCCAAATCTACTCAGTGCTGCTCAGAGGCATAAATCAGGAAGATTAAGTGATTCTGGTCATTATGATGGGCCCTTGGACCTTTGGACACTTGGGCCATATATTGTCATGGTGACTTTGTGTCATTTTGTGTCTCTTCCAGTCCCCTGAGGTCCATGCTCTCTGTTGGACCATGAGGAAAGATAGACCTGCCCCTAACAGCTGAGTTTCCACCTTCATTAATGAATAAGTAGAAAACTCAGAATTCCAGAGTCTCAGAGACCATGAAAGAAGATGTATCCCTACTTATGGGAGGAGTGAAAGAATGTTCTAGAAACCATACCCTCTAAGACTGTAGATTTCTCACTTTGTGTTTTTCTTGTCCCTCCTTTTTCTCTCTCTAGAGCAGAATTTATTGGCCTCGGCACTATGACATTTTGAGCAGAATAATTCTTTGCTGTGGGATCTGCTCTGTGCACCATAGGCTATTTAGCAGCATCCTGACCTCTACCCACTGGATGCCAGAGGCACCCTCACCAATTGTGAAAACCAAAAATGTCTCTAGACATTGCCAAATGTCCCCTGGTGAGAACCACTGCTCTAGAATAACCACGACAATATAGTGAAAAGTAGGACAGTGATGATAACTATCATTCAGTAGGTATTCTGCTAAGTGCTTCAAATATATTATTATTATTTTAATCATTAAAACAGCTTATACTAGTTGGTGCCATTATTATTCCTACTTCACCCATGAAGAAACTGAGACACAGGGAGGTTAAGTAACATCCTTAGATAAACCAATGGTGGAATCCAACTTAGAATCACTGCACTGCACATCCATATCATGCTACAGTTTATTACAAACATAAACACATAAACCGAACAATGGACAGAGCACTCCCTGCCATCACATACGATGTGGGAATACGGTTGGCACTTCGTAGATGTTCATAAAATAAAAATTTTAAAAACTTTTAAATAGTAAAATCTATTAGAAGATGTGTTTTGTGTATGATATTTAAAACTGCATCTAGAGTTTAATTTACTTTGTAAGCAAAGGAGACACTGCTCTGGGGGCCTCTGGGTCTTTTCACTTCTGCTACTAAGCTGCTAACAGAGCGTCACTTGGAGAATCACCGCCCCTCTCAGCCCTAATGTCTGTCTCTGTCCCCTGCCCACCAGGTGCTCAGTAGCTCACAGCGTTTTCTTCATTGGCTGTCTGTGTCTCTTTGGGGCCTGAAGAACTGTGGGACTCCATGCCAATCTTTCCTGTGCAGATCTGAGGATAAAATCATTGATTGGCATTCACGTGCACTCCCGGGGCCCCCCAGGGAGGCCTGGATGACCTGGGCACACTCCGTGGCCAGGTGGGAGAAGAGCTCTGCGCGGCAAGTCATCTTCTCCTATGAGCAGGGATGGGGCGTGGTACTGAGGAGGGAGAGGTACTCATGCAGGCAAGAACATCTGGGAAGCATCAGCCACAATCAAGGGCCAGCCCAGCAGTAAAAGGAAAGCAGGGATAGAGGGTGAGGTCTCTCTGACCAGGCTATAATCGCTCTCCAGAGGGATGCATTTTGATTTTAGCACCAGTCATGGAAATATATTCTGATCTCACTCGGCTTCTACGCCAGGAGCAAGCGATGCCTACTTCCAAACCCAAACCTTTCCAATACACAGCTGCCACCCCAATTAGGAAGCAGCATCCACAGAGACGCACAGAAAGCAGAAAAGGTCACTTCCCGGGTGGTATGACTTCAGAACAGAAGGCAGGTCGGTGTGCTTCTGACTTCCAACCAATGCCCCCAGTTCCACAATTAGAAATGTATTGCTTTGGCTCAAACTTTGTTTTTCCTGATGAGGAATAGACATGCAATTAGCGAACTAACATTATTAGTTGTATGAATTGGGGTTCTCCAGCAAGACAGAACCAACAGAATATACAGATAGATATAGATACGTATATGGATAGATATAGATATAGATGTAGGTGGAAAGAGAGAGATGTATTTTAAAGATATCTGTCAATGTTATTATGGAGAATTTCAAACATACGCAAAAGTAGACAGACTACTATAGTCAACTTTAATATACCATTTCCAGCCTCAACAACTAAGACACCGTGGCCAGCTCCATTCACTTGCTCGTACCTGTATTAATTTGAAGCAAGTATTTCAGACTTTGTCTCTGAAAGATGGATTCTTTTTTAAAAACATAATCAGTATATGATGACTTCTAAAATAAATACACATATGTAGACACACACACATACACACATATAAACTAATATGTATGATATACATATGCTGTATATATTATGTTTAATACCAGTATGTATGCTATATGTACTCTTATATAATGTATATTATACAAACACACACACACTTGGCAATACGGTATGATGGTGTGCATGTGGAGCAACCAGAACTCTCATCACCACTGACAGGGTATAAACCAGCACAACCACTCTGGCAATCTTTTTAGCAGTCATCTGGTGTAGCTGAACACCCACACACTCTATGATGCAGCAGCTCTACCCCTAGGATGCTCACCAGAAATACATACACACACACAACAAAGTGTGTGCAAGAAATGTCACAGTGGCGTTACTCTCAATAGCTTCAAACTGTAAAGAATGCAAACATCACCCAAGAGTAAATAGATTAACTTATATCTGTATATTCATAGAATGAAATAATATACAATAATGAAAAAAATAAGCTAATGATTCATACAATAAGCTGGATCGATTTCACATGAAATTTGAATAAAAGAAGCCAGACGTGAAAGAATATATATGGTACAATTGATTCGCTGTCTACAAAGTCCAAGAAGAGACAAGACGGGATCACGCAGGGCTGGGGAATGAGAGAGGCTTCCAGCCTGTGGCCCTGAGCTCTCTCCTGACACGGGCGGTGGGTACAAGAATGAAGGCACGAACCTGTACACTGGTGATCTGTGTGGGATACACTTCAATAAAAATATCTGAAATACTCTTGTCATATTGATGTATAAAAGACAACAGCCATCAAAATAACACTGTTATGGGGCCAGCCTGGTGATGCAGTCATTAAGTTCACACACTCTGCTTTGGCAGCCCGAGTTTCGCAGATTCTGATCCCGGGCGCAGACCTACACACTGCTTATCAAGCCATGCTGTGGCAGCGTGTATACAAAGTAGAGGAAGATGGGCATGGATGTTAGCCCAGGGCCAATCTTCCTCAGCAAAAAGAGGAGGATTGGCAATGGATGTTAGCTTAGAGCCAGTCTTCCTCACACACACCAAAAAATGGTACTATTATATCTAACTGGAATTGCTCAGGTCACCCAGATTTGCAATTATGTAATTCAAAATGCTGACTTGTCAATGAATTAAAAGGGCTTTTCATAATCTCAACTGAAATAAGATTTGTATAATTGTTCCTAAAATTGTAAATTGCTATCCAAATTGTAAGATATTCCCACCACATTAATTAATTTAAGGTTTCTGTAAAGGATTTATTCTTCATTTTGTTTCAGTTTCTCAAAAAGGAACAAACTTCAATTTAGAAAAGACACTGAAATTGACTGTTTTCTTGGAGACGTTCCTTCGGTTTCATGGCTTCCTCTTCAGCAGATTAGCACTTTGGTCATAAACTACACTTTTTCGCATCAGGATGCTCCCATCTTCAGATCCATAAAATAGGAGCCGTAATATCTGTCTAAGGGGTTTGTTCTGAGAACTAAATGAGACACGGATGGGGAAACACCTGGAATTCTACCTGGTGCAGCAATGGCAAACAACACATATTACAAAATAAAAAAAAATGAGTTTAGCTCAATTCATGGCGGATGGTTCATGAAGTTGAGCCAGGGTATGAGACCAGCACTTGGCATTCTGCGTTCTGCAACAGAGGCACACTTCTGTCCTTCAGAATCAATAGAGGGAGGCTGACTAAGCTCTGACGTATGGCCTATTGGTTTCAGTTATATCAATCATGTCACTGTGCAATTTAGAAAGTCACTTTTGAGAAGGAATAACGTGATGTCTCTGTGTGTGTGTGTGTGTGTGTGCGCGCGCGCTTTCTCGTTGCAGGAAGGGGAAGCTGCAGGAAGCAAGAGCAACCTGGGAGAATGATATACATGGTGGCACTCTCTCTCTCCACTTTGGCTCCGATCCATGTTGGTGGGAAATTAAGGGTCGATGATCTGGAGAGAACTGAGTGCTGAGGAAGCAAATGGTTCTGTGCAATTCTGGGGCTAAAGAAGTCCTCCAGGATGCTTTTGTGGCCTCGGAAGAACATAGAATGACTTCAGGGCTTTTGTGGGGCTCACGGAGGAGGATGAGGGCTTCCCAGGAGGCCATGTAACTCCACAAGCTGGGACCTCCATGGGAAAGGTCTGCTCCTCCTCCAGCTCTGAAATCCACTGCAGCCAGAGGAACTTCTCCCTCCCCTCACCTGTTGGGAATTTCTTAAATATCTCTCACTTCATACCAACCCCTACACATCCAGAGGTTTCTTCTGAGCTGTGGAACATGCATGCTAGTCCAGAGCACGTGTTCTCGGCCCTGCCCTTGAGTCTTTCTAACAGTACAGAGAAGTCCATACCACGACAAGCGAGTGCCTCTGGAAACCTTTTCGCAGTACTCACTGCCCGAGAAGGACAACATGTCATCACGGGTGCCAGCTTCAATGGGATCTCTCCGTGCAAACAAACTCTCTTAGCATTATTGGAAAATCATTCTTTACACTTTTTTTTTCAGTACAAATACAATATAAAAAGGTGTGGCTTTAATACTGTGTCCAAATAGCAGTCATTGGATTCCTTATTTTCCCTAATAGTTGCGTGAAGTTTCCAAGAACTCACATTTCAGGCATGTGGCTGATTGGTGATCAGAATAGAATCCAGGCTAAAAACAATTAACTAACTTGTAGACTTTTTCTTGGGTTATAAAATTCAGAAACCAGGTCTTTGAATTTTTATGAATATATATAATAGCCTCTCTGTTTTGTTTGATTTTTTATGGTGCTATTATAAAAAGCAAAAAAGCCTCTATTTTTGTGACCTGTGTATAAAACCACATGTTATAAGCCTGGTACATCAACCCTTCACGCAGCTAGACTGCATGTCCCAGCCTCCCATGGTTAGGTGTGGCTGTCGTGTCACTGTGGCTGAGTCCTAGACAATGTATGTTAGATGCTCTCTCCACTGACAGGGTAGATGTGTGAAAATGTCCCACAGGGCCTTTGCACATGTTGCCAGTCTGTGATGACCTGGGAAGCCCTTGGCATCTAAAGATAGCTGACATTCAACATGGCAGGAGCCCAAGGCCCTGATTCACCGAAGTAAGGACGATGCCCACCAACCTGACATCCTTGTACACAAAGTAAGTGAATAAGGAATAAACTCCATTGTTTAGAAGACGGGGAGGCATTAGGGTTTCCTTAATTTACCTTTATAGTACCATGAGGCTGAAATGCATACTATTTAGAAATAAAGTCTAATTTTATTTTGAAAAGCTTCAGACAGAGCCCTGTGGAACAGTAGAAATCCCCCCACTTTGGTATCAGGCAGGTGTGTGTTTGAATTCGGACATGATGACTAGACAAATGTGGGTCCTGGGAAGGTGACTTAAGCTCTGAACTCAGGACAAACGTGATGATACTGATTACTATTGCTTGAGACCTGTCACAAGAATTCAATGTGATGACACATATAAAGTGCTTTTTATAGTGCCTTTTATTTAGTACGTACAAAATACATCTTTCTTCTTTCTCCTCTATTATCTTTTACTTCCAGTGCCAGAGAAAGTTAGTTTTCTAAAATCAAGACCGATAATGTCTTCAGTGCAGCTTCTATATTTTAATAATTGGTCGGTATTTTAGGAAAACATCATATGTGTTTCTTCTCTGATGACTGGTGTTCTTGCCCTCTTTCCCTGCATAAATACCACTCATTCTTCAAATCTCAGTTGGACCACCGTAGCCCTTGGACAACAAGATCTGAGTTAGAAGCACTCATCTGCTCCTCCTCCTGGTTTTAATTATCATCCTATATTGTAATCACTCATTAGCCTTTATGAATCTCTTTGCTGAGTTTTATCCTCAAATAAGAACCCTATCTGCTAATATCATCCTTTTGTTCCCAGTGCCTGCAATCTAAGAAAACTTTAAGATGGGTTGAGTATATGAAGATAGTGTTATTTGGCATAATCTACACTACTGTTTTCATATGCATGCCATGTAATCTTGTGACATGCAATTCACTGCCACACGGACTTCCAAAATTGCCTAAATCATGATTCAGAGCCATTTAGCCACAATGTTGAAGGGCGCATTGTGTTAAAACTGCTCAGAAATAGCAGAAGACGTTACCGGTTTTCTCCGTAAGCATAAAGTGTGCTATTTCTATATTAATCCATGTTACAAGTTTTCTGTGAAATTAAAGCTCTTGAAAGTCCAACCAGAATCATCCAGCTAGGCTTCTAGCTCTGATTTTGTTCAAACTACAGTTGCTCGTTCATGTATGTGCTAGAGGTGAATCAGGGAAGCGATCGCTTTCAGAACACTACACATAAAGGTAGAGACTAATGGCCAAATCTATCGTATCTGAGCACCTAATTTCCTGCAATAAAAGGTTCCAGGATGGGATTTCAGGACAAAATAGAGGAGAATTTCTCAAACACTTTAAGTGTGTTCTTCAAGTTCAAAGACTCAAGGATGTCTAAGTCACTTCCTGGAGAGGCTCTCCTAGTAATTGGCACCACCCCAAAACATAAAAGCACAGAAAAGTAGCTTTGTCATTTAAAACATTGCACACATTGCCTGACATTTGCCACTTTATGCCCAAGGTGACCCAACCCTGTCAGACGCACTGGGTCCTGCAAGACAAAGCCTTTTTCTGTATAATCAGAAGTTGCTATGGCAACAGCAATAGAAATCTGTCAGGTCTCGAGACCTTCGTTCAGGGGCATCACCACCATTGTGAGGTATATATGAAAATCACCATGGAGAGGAGCCTATTTCTCAGCCACTGCTACCTTAAACAGGAAAAAGGAATGCGCCAATAATGGGACAAACTTGGAGCAATCTCCCCTCTTTCCAAAGGAGACACCAACTCTTCCTTTTTCCTGAGGGTCTAAACTAGCATTTCTTACTATTAGGGACAGCTAATTAAATCAAATGACTCGGGCTCATGTAGTTGGAGGGCCCTGAGTGTCAAAACCCTCTGCAGCTGGTGTTGACTTGGGGCCGAGCTGATGCCACCAGTTGAGGCTAAAAATACCTCGGGCATTCCTGCACAGGCAGTCTCCAAATGTTACACGCCACACTTCTAAATGCCTCATGCATAGAGGCAGCCATATGTCCACACAACTGACTCACACTTGGACCTCGGAAATGCGTTGTCAGCATGCAACTCGAGTGTAAGAAGGGGCAGGGAGGCACCAAACGTGTCTGCTTACCTATCAGGCCGCCATCACGAATCTCTGTCATCTCTGGCCTGTGCTTCATTTACATACTCGTTCAATAAGAGTTAGCAAATGACTTCTACATGCCAATGACTCCTACAGGCATCTCAGATGCAGCGAGAGTCAGAACGTGATCCTCTGTGGCTTTCTCGTATTTCCACACATCTTGTGAACAGAGGCACTGACTTTATTTGTTCCAGACTAGCTTTTCAAAGATGTTTGTACAGTGAACAGCCTTAGAAGGTGGAGAACTGGTTTCCCTCTGAGCAGATGGCAGGCCGTCTTTCTGCCCAGCATAAAAAGATAAAGTCTAGGGGTCAGCCCAGTGATGTAGTGGTTAAGTTCGCACAATCCGCTTTGCAGGCCCGGGGTTCAAGGATTCGGATCCTGGGCACAGACTTACACCACTCATCAAGCCATGCTGTGGCAGTGACTCACATATGAAATAGTGGAAGGTTGGCACAGATCTTAGCTCAGGCTAACATAGGCACAGATCTTAGCCCTTTGATCACACTCTTTGATACCTGACATTTTATCCAAGTGAAATCTACTAACCACAAACATTAATTCCTTTTTATAAGTCTTTTGAGGATGGGAACTATTAATTTCTTTTCTGTTACTCCAGACATGTTGGTGAGGTGAAACACCTAGACAAGTCTTGCTGGAACTTTTACCACGGCCTATGTTGTTTACTGAGTATATCTAAATCAATGCATTATGACGATAGAAATTATAGAGATTTTTGTATGACATAATCAATATATCTACTAGATTTTTTGAACATGTAGCCACAAGAGCTATATTGTAAACTACTTTATTTTTCTAAGTTTTATGTCATTGTTTCTACTGTATTTTCTAATTTGTATGTACAATATTTATGGACAAAATCAGCCTAAACTTTTTGTCACAACAATAGGATTAATGAGTTTATAATTGAAAACAGTCTTTCAATCAATGAAAAGCTGACGGTGGACCCAAAGAAATAATTAAAATGTTAAGGAACTGATAGACTTAAGCCTCGAATCTTGTTTCCACTCCTGGAAAACTAGCTGACGGTAGGCCCATCCGTGAACAGAACTGTGAATGTACACACATAGGTCCTGTATGGTTTCCTAGGACTCAGCAGTAGAATCTCCCTCCCCTCTTTGTGTGCAGTATCCCTCCAGTTTGGGGATGGAGGGTGTAATCTGAGAAGGGAAGACTATTGTTATACATAAATCACAAGAGAGAAACATAGTCCCAACTGGGGGAGAATTTTCCAGGAGCTTGCACAGAATATACCTTTGGGAAATGCAGAAATTGAGACTTGGAGGTGTGACAGGCATATGTCCAGGCCTCGTGGGCAGAAGAGCTGATGCAAAAACCACGTTTTCTGTGTCTGCTGTTCTTTCTCCTGCACCACACAGCTGCTCTTCCGTGGATAACTCTCATCTTCCCCACCTCTCTTCAGCCTCCTGTTCACTCCCTGTCCTCCTAACAATTTCTTCTGTTTCACAGCCGATCATAGAGCTGGGAACAGTGAGGGGGGCTCAGCAATAAGATTTTGGATTAATTGTTGCAGTGGGTATTTGAAAGATAATTGATTTCTGTAGCTGGTTTGGAATCCATTTGAGAATCAGGTACAGATTTCATTTTATGAGTGAGATGCGATGCCAGGGGCTGTGAGTTCTGGGACACAACAGCTGAACTGAGGCAGGACAGACCCTACACGACTGATTACAATGCCATACGTAATCACAAGTACTACTCTCTGAATTGTATCACCAGTGAAATAAATGCTCCAATGCCTTATTGAGTTGGCACGCAATGGCAGTAATGTGTTCTTTCTCACTTCTCTTTAAAAGTAGGTCTGTGCTTCATAACGAACTTAAAAGCAATGATATCAGGCACTTACATTTCAATATTGGAGTTGAAGTGATGATGCTTCCTTATGGGAACAAATAGCTCAAAATGTGAAACCCCCTTTAAAGATGGAGTAGCAGCTCGTGGAAAGAAAGATCACGGTTTGTGTCAAATCCAAGGTTTTCAATGACGACTCATCCTTCTTCTGAATCATGTTATATGAGCAATGGCTTCCTGTTGCCTGTCTGGACATCGTCCTACAGCAGATGCAGGCACCCTGCAGCGGGCAGAGTGATTTGGCGACACCCTGACCTCCCCTGGCCTCTCACCAAACCCCAATCTGGCCGATTCCTTGGCCTCTGACCTCAGCCTCACTCGCTCTGACCGAGCGCGTGCTCCCACATCAGAATGCCCCAATCCCGCAGGTGACGTCTCCATTGCCATCGTTAGCTGCTGGCATTCCAGGATGGCCTCTTTGAATTTCCTTTGTCTGGTCCAACAGGCATCCACAGGGGCCCCCACAAGGCCTCTTTCCTTGACTGGGCATCCTTCTCAGGAAGGGCTTTCCCTTTCCCCTGGAACTTTGCATCCTGACCCCTCTGGATACACTGCCCTGAATGGCTGCCCAGCTGGAAGGGCCTGAGACTGCTCCATTCACCTTTCTGCCATGATGGCAGGAAGAATGGCTTTTGTCTATTCGGCCGCTTGGGGCTATGCTGCCACCTAGGGGACCTCTCTGCACACTGCAGGTCAACCTTGCCCACAGTCCCAAAACGGAATTTTGCTTGAAAAATTTAAAACTGCCTCTCAAGCTGACTCTATTGGAGACCTCTTGTCTGTCACAAGTTTTCCCCTGCAGAGCATAACCTGCTCTGGGAGCATCTGCTTCTGGGAGTGGGGAGAGCTGTCAGCTCAGTGTGGGCCTGTTGGCTCCAGCCAGGCCTTCTCATCTCTGGCTCTGGCCTACAACCCCAGAAGGGTTAAAAGCCACTCCTGGGCTCCTTCAGGTGTTCTCAAGATCGTCCTGTAGAGCTGCGGCCCATGGAGGATGCACAGCATCCAATACAACAGTGGTGGTGGCAGTGATGTCTGGGGCGTCTGGACAAGCCGGCCGTGACCACAGGGGCAGAGCTCTGTAAGCTGCCCCAGGCACCGGGGTTCCATGTGACTTGCAGAGGCAAGAGGGGCCATCAAGGAGAAGCAAATTGGAAGCTCTCAAAAGAAATGCTGTGAAGAACCTTGGAAGTACTAGCAAGAGGTTGGATTATTCCTGGGGATTGAGATGTAGAAAGCACATGTGAACCAAAGGTGCTCTGAGGGTGCCCAGGAGTTGTTTTAATCAGGTGTGCTGAGCCACACAGAAGTGGAAATGACTGTCATGAGGGATGAAGTTGATTATACTCAAGGTTCCCTAGAGACAGATGGTATGCTGTGCCATGCAGGGCCACACGGGAGGCACCAGGGATGGCAAGAGGCAGAGGGAGTGAAAGGAAGGCATGGGCAGGAGGCTTTATTGTGGTTTCTATGGGAAGAAATAAGTGAGGGAGCATGAGAAGGTTTAGGATTGGTTAATTTGAGTAATTTCAGCAGGGTCTGGGGCATAAGGGCTGCCCTTCCTCATCCTTGCCCTGGGGTGATTAGGGCAGGTTGATAGTGGCCTGGAGTGTAAGCCCATAGCAGATGGTTGGGTTTATGAGCTGTGGATTGGTTGGTTTGCATTTGAAAGGCATGCTCCCAGGGCTAGTGGTTTACTATCTCTTCCTGGAGATGAATCAGGAAGAGTTAGTTGGCTGACTCTGGGAGGGGCAATTCCTCCAGGGTCATCAAGGCCCCAAGATGTCAAAGCTTCAGAATTCAGAAAACAAAAAATAAAAGAAAAGGCTACATGGAGGCAGTGGTCAGAAACCCTGACTGGTGCCCAGCTGCCAGCGTGTTGTCACTGTCCCTGCAGCCAAGTCCCTGGCAGTAGGCTTTCGTGGAGTCTGTTTCTGAGAAGCAGGGGCTGGGCTTCCGGGCTCTGAGGACAGTCCAGAGGGAAATCCAGAGGCAGGACACAACTGACCCCCTGGGAGGAGGAGAAATCTGTGTCCTTCTAGAAATTCAGGCCTAAGAAAGGAGGAATGATGCTCACTTACCCAGACAACAGAAAGTGTGCCCCAAAATATGAGTTATCATGAATAAAGGAATCAGTCAGAAAAAGTCTCTAAATATTGTTCTATGCCTAACAGTAGTCCAGGTGCTAGGGGCGGGGGAGATACGAAAGGACAGTGTTATTTGTTTCCTCTATAAAGTTTACAATCCTGCTATCAAGGTAAGAGATGAATCAATACAAGAAATACAAGAGTGACAGTGGTTGAATTGTGCGTATCTGTTTCCTTTTCCCTAGTGGTAACCTACATGGAAAGCAATGCCAACCATTTGACCTGATAAAATTTACTTCTTATTCTGAACCCTCACAGGCACACAAACACGATAGACCATGGAAACAGTTTTTCAAAGAGTTAGAATGGCAGTGGCCTCAGCCCGTCTCCAAAAATCAGGTTTCCTGGGTTTTCTCTCATTTTGGTTTTTCAGAGGATGGACAAAGCAAGCATCATTTACTCTGCCTTTTTCTTGTAATGGCATTGGATTACTTTCCTTTATTCATGATTACAAATACTGCTGATTATACATATATGATAACAGAAGTGAGGATCACTGAGGAATAGTCCTTGAGGTGGAATCACTAGCAAAGCACGAGTACATTTTAGTTTTTGATAGTTAATAACAAATCATCCTCCCAAATGCTGTGACGATTTCTACTCACGTCGACTATATATAAGAGTTTCACCAGTTCTTGCTCTCTCTGAATATTTTCAAACATTCAAGCTTTCAAAAGCTCACCATGTGGGAGATGGCAGCTCCTTGTTGCTCCTGCATCCTCCTGAATATCAAGGGAGGAGCATCTTTTTTGGCTGTGAGCTGGCTCTGTCCATTTCATTTCTCGGCGACTTGCTGTTTCAGCTTTCCACTTGTTGTTCCACTGGGCTTTGGTGTTTCCCTTCACGGTTTGCAAGGTTTCTTTATACTTTATGGATCTTGTGGCAAATGTTTTCATCTAGGCTGCTGCTTGAAATTTTTAAGTTTTATTTTAGTGCTCTTCTTGATGGCTTCTTTATTTTATTTGTCCCCAAGAAAAACCGTCTTTGCTCCAAGATTACCAATAAAGACCAACATTTTGTAATTTTGCTTTCTTGTATTTAAATCTTTAAACCACCTGTAATTTATGTCTCTAGATGGTGTGAAGTGGGCATCTAAATCCATTTATTTCTTCCAGCTTGCTCTCCAACACTGGGCATTTCCACGTTTACCTGGATTGCACCTGGTTCACATGTGAGAATTCTATGTATTTGTGGCCCCAGGGGTGGTCCCTGTCCCATTGATCCATTTGCCTATTCTGTAATAGTGAGTCTTTGGTTAATTGACTTGTCTTATAAAAATTATTTAAGAGAAAAATCAAGCTGTTTCTACTCCCTCAGAAATTATTTCTAGAATTTGTCATCTTGTAAAATGGATATAATTCTATATTTTGGTGATGAGTCGACAATCTTAATTCTTTCATATACTGTGTGACTTTGGTTAAGTTACTTCACCTCCCTGTGTCAAAGTTTCCCAAAAAATGATAGAATCTACTCCATGAAGTTATTGTAAGGATTAAATGAGTGAATACATTAAAAAGTTTAGCAAAACATATGGTATATAGTAAACACTCAATAAGTATTAAAAGACAATGAACTACAGATTCTAACACACAGTATTATAAGCATGATAATTAACTTTGCAGGTTATACAGTACCTTTAATATTTGCAAGAGGAACCACCATTATTCCCAGTCAAGTGGGAAGGAAATTGGCTCAGAGAAAATAATTCGGCTAATGTCATAAACCTATTATTATGTAAAGAGAATAGAAGTCAAATAGTGTGTTTTTTTTTTCCCCCTTAGTCCCATAGCCCGTGAGGTTGTAGATGCAGAATAGAGTGTTATGAGTGGTGCACTTTTTCACAGACATGTTTGGATGTTCTCGGGAGAAATTAAATCAGCCTATTTTTGCATATTTATGTGGTTGGTTTGGGTTTGCTTTTTCATTGGGGTTTGCTTCTCCCCCTTGACATTTCCATGTTATCATATCCTCTGAGGTTTCTGGTGGGTACTGAAGGACTAGTTGATAAGGGTCTAGCTGCCCGTGTAGATTCCCATAACCAGCCTTGGAGGCTGCATTTCCGAGGACCCCTGGGGAGTGGGGATGGGTGTGGAGGCTGCTGTTTCTCCAGCCGGGCAGTTGGATTCTCAGCTCTGCCCTGGAGGAAGGAGACACTCTGCTGCCACCTTTTCCACATATCATGTCACTAGCCCATGCTTCTAGCAAATCCCCCTAGAGGCCTGCACGTCCAGAGGGTATGGTTTTCTAGGCTTCCTCCCCTGATTGGTGGAGGGCTCACTGCTCAGATCTCTGCGAGGCTGTGCTGGGAATGCTCTTAGGTCTTTGCTGAGTACTACATGTGGCCGACCTCCTTGCTCCCCTCCCCTTCCCCTCTCTCTTTCATATCTTCCTTTCTAAGCCCTCCCCAGAACCCCTGCCTCCACCTCCCATTTCTCCATTCCAAGCAACAGAGATGGAGTCCCACCCTCTTCTGCAATGTGAATGTCATAGGACCCCACTCCAGCAGCCACTGCCAGGGGAAGAATTTTCTGTGGCAGGTGGAGGCCAGACGTGCATGCCGGTCTCAGAGTCTCTTGACCAGAGGCCACCACCAAGGCCTGGGAGAGAGGGGAGTATGGGAGAGAGAGGAGGCAGGAGGGGGCCTACCTTCCAGAACACAGTTATCTATCTTATATAATATCTGAAATAGAGCACATCTCTTCCTCTTCAAGGATGAGTTTTTTGTAGAAGACGTGAAAAAGTAATCTTCTCTCCAATCACACTCTGTGTGTTGTGCTTTGTTCTGCTGAGAGAGCATCTCCTCGCCCACGACCTGAACTACCCCACAAGGCATCTTCATTACTGCTAGACCCCAGTTAGTTCTCTCATCTCCCTCGTGGCAGGAACCTCGGGGAGCCCCTCCCTCAATAACAGCTTGAGTCTCCCAACCTCTTGAGCAATACTTCCATACCAGGGATCTTCTTTTCCTCATTATCCACATGATTTATTTATGTCGGCTCTGCATAATCTAATTGAAAATCTAGTTTTTTTTTTTTTCTGAGGAACAATTTGATCCTCTCTATTTTACTGTTTGCACTCTGACTTCTGAAAGGCCGAGAGCCAAAACAGTACTTTTCATATCATATTCACAGGTCCAAAACTGTAGACTCATCTCAATGAGTTCCCAGCAAGGAATCATACTGCTCAATTCCAAAACACATTTTTAAATATTTTTTATCTCCTTAATGAAGAAGTGACGAGTGCGTTTGAGCATCATGAGCTCCGATTTCATGAGATGGTCAGGAACGTGCCAAAGCAGTCAGCACCTTAGACTCATCCACGGTGACACCGCGTTCCTCTGCTGTTGCAAACACAAAGCGTTTGGTCTCAAAAAATAATGTACTTGGCATGAAGAGGTGCTGCTTTGTAAAACATTTTAATTTGCAAGGAATGAGTCAAAGGCTCAATTTAGTCATTGTTACAAATTCAATACAGATATGATAAATTGCTATGCAGCCTTTTTTTTTTTTTTAATAAGTGAAAGCCCTCTGTTATTTGATTCTTCTGTAATACGTTATCTATTGCTCGCTTATTATCCCAATGCCTATGTGGTTTATATAGTCTCTTCTTAGTACATGCTCTGGAGAGCCCCAGGCAGGTGGCCCGGATCAGAGGTTGGGAGGGAAAATCCCCACTGGAGGAATAGATTCCATTAATGAACAAACACAAGGCTCCCTTGACATGGAATCCATAGGCTTAGATAGTTCCCAACTAAGTTCAACAGTTAGATAGTGACTGTGTTATCAAGATCCTGAATAATACTTGGAATTATTACCTCTGTTGACTCTGAATTGTAATATACTCAACCACGCAGAAAGAATCTAAGTCCAGAGATGATGGTGATGTGATTGTTAAGTTGTGTGAATACAGAAGACATAATAATACTATTGCAGAAGTCTATAACTCAACAGAAAACTCTTCGTTCTCATAAACAGTATAAACAGTGCAATTGGCTATCGGTCTCTGTGTCAGGCAGGGTGGGCTGTGAGGGTGACACGAATTATTAATGTTTTCGTTAGGTCTGAGTTGCAAGTGATGCAAGTCCAACTCAAACAACTTATGTAAAAGGAGGCTTTGGCTCACAGAACCCCAGGACTGTTGTATGTCCCAGCCCTGAGAAGGGGAAAGGTCATTTTGGGGCAGACAGGACTTGGAATGAGAAAGTAACCTGTTTCTTTTTGTCTGTTGGCTTTACATCTTATAGAACGTGGCTGCCCAGAGTGTTCACCAGTCTTTAGCCAACTGGCGATAGAGGGACCTGGTGTGCTTCTTTTTCCGTATATCCAGACATCCCAAGCAGCTTGTCCTTGGCCCTGCCTGTTTAATAATCAAACCTGGACAAGTGAAATGGGCTGAAGAGGAGGGAAGAGAGGAAGAGAAGGGCATTACTACCGAATTAGGTGAGTCCATGCACCCACTCCTGGACTAAGTGGCAGTGACGTGGTGGGCAGATCCCATGACACCTCCTAGAACAGGAATTCCAGACAAAAAGTCACTGAGATGCACAAGAGAAATGTTTTATGGATTGTGTGGCTTATGTAGCTCTTTCGCTACAACTTCTCGTTTGATGGCCACACTGTGTAATGCAAGATGTTTATTGCCCTCCTTTTAGAAATAGAGAGATTGAGACTTGGTTAAAAATCCAGATTCTTGGATTACACATTTCAGCAAGTTTTAGTTTATTAAACAAGACATGAAGTGAAACCGTGTTTTGTAACTAAACAATGGGAGGATAGAGGAGCCTCATCTAATGTGTGTGAGCCTACTAGAGCACAGGTCTCATGACATGAGCACATCTTCTGTATTTCAGAGAGAAGGTCTTCCGAGGACTCAGCACAATACTCTTGATGAGGCTGGACCAGTGCAAGGTGAGCCATATCATCTTGTTACAGCATGGTACGAATTTATGGAAGAAGTTGAACACGTTGGTTATCAGATAACAAATGTGAAGCCTCCTGTTGTAGCTATATTAGGAAAATCTAAGCATCAATGGAAAGGCAGCACCATCTGTGAGGCCGAATGTCCAGCACGTAGCAGGCGGACAGAGGAACCAGTCACATCAGCAAGAACTGAAATGTGGTTGACTCAAGCCAGGCAGCTCAAAAGGATGGATGTAAGTCACATGCCTGCAGCAGCCAGGATACGACATGACTACATTCACAGAAGCAGTGCTTTCCAAATGGATTTTCAGCACTTGATTGGATTGACCATATTCACCATTCCTTCCCAGCTATAGGAACGTGGGCAGGCTAACTCTAGACCTGTCACGGCAGACCTATGGCAAGGATCACAGGATCTGGGAGTGTCTAAGCTTAGAGTAGAAGCTCCAACTGCCATCCCATGAAGGAGGCTGTTCCAATGACCCATTCTAAGACTCCAAACATTTTGTTGTTGTTGTTCTAGAAACAGAGGACTAGAGAGACATCCAAAGATCCTGAAACCACTGCCTGGGCTAACTCATCTCAAATCAGGTCATCCATACCTACCCTTATATTTGACCACAAGCTCCTTAGAGGCAGACACTGTGTTGCATTTTTCTTTGTATACAGTCCTTGTCATGCAAGTGACTGGTGATAGTTGATAGATGCCCTTAGGAGACTTAGACATCTTTGCAAACATCTTATAGCTGACTAGCATCCCAGTACTAGTGTGTAGTTGAACATTAAGAGACTAGGTCCTTCATTATATTGATGGTTAAACATTCTGGGGTATCTTCTACAAGTTCATATAATGCAGCTCTAAACTTAGGTAGAACATATCAAGATATCACCACTCAGGTATAATCAAAAATGTTCAATGGAGAATGAGCGTAATAGTCTGCTCAGGCTGCCAGAACAAAATACCACAGACCGGCTGGCTTAAACAACAGACGTTTATTTCTCGCATTTCCAATGACTAGAAGTCCAAGATCAAGGTGTTGACAGGTTTGGTTTCTCCTGAGGCCTCTCCTCTTGGATTGCAGACAGCTGCTTTCTTGCTGTGTCCTCACATGGTCTTTTCTCTGTGCAAACTCATCCCTAGTGTTTCTTCCTCTTCTTATAAGGGCACCAGTCATATTAGATTAGGACCCAACCCTAATGACCTCATTTAACCTTAATCACCTCTTTAAAGGCTCTATTTCTACATACAGTTGCATTGAGGGTTAAGGCTTCAATTCAGGAAGTTAGGGAGAATATGATTCAGTCCACAGCAAGCGGTGAGGCCTATAGTAGCCGGCATTTTTTCCTGGAGCTATAACGTAGAACACTCTTTGGGGAGCATTGGCGTGATTTTTTTCCTAAGAGTTGGCACTAGTATCAGCCACTGCCTAAATCTAAGATGGACACATCTTCTTGCCTTTGGGGCCAAAGCCCAAAGCATCACCTGTGACAAGCTGTCCCCTGAGAGCAGGTGCCTGGGGCTGATACAGCAGAGGCCCTTCTCACTGGTGCAACAGCATCTATTTCTTCTCACTCAAAGCTTGAGTTTGAGGCATTTAAAAAATTTTGTTGATTTTACCATTTCCATAACATATTTCAATTATTTTGCTAATTTGATATTTAATAAATCTAGCAAATGATGACAACTTTTTTCAATAAAAATAATCTTTACAGGCTTTTTAGTGTACTCCTGGTGCCTTCCTGCCAAGATCAAGATGACAGTGATGTTATTCTTTCCAACTGCACACTTACAAGTTGCTCGGTGCTGGACGGGACCGAATGTTTGTATCCTCCTGTAGTGTACGTGCCTAACATTAAACTTTTTGATTTCTGAGGCATCCGTTTCAAAGACACCTGTCTTGAATAAACATGTTGCCAGTTGTATTACACAGCTACCAGCAAAACAACCAGATAAGGAATTAGCCCCCTCGCCCCTCCATGAAGCTCTGTCTTTCAGAAAGCCTTGGGTAACCTAGATAACTAACAATTTGAGGGACCTCGTTCTCCCTTCCTATGCCTTAATTTCTGCTTTTATGTTTTAAATTTGCAAATAAAGAGTGAACCTACAAAACCCTAGACACCCCACCTCAACCCCAATAAAGGCAGGGCCCCAGGTCTAACACTCTCTCTCTTTCTCTACCCATGACTTTGCCCTGTGGCCTTGTGTGTGCCGTGTGCCCTCTGGACCTGTGAGTAGTAAATATTTTCCTAAAAGTGCCCTAATGTTTTTTGCCAAAGTGTGTCCTGCAATCATAATAAGAACCACATGGGCCAGTCCAGCCATGACATTGGCTCTGGTCAGGGAAATGTCTGTGGGGCTCACTAAATGTAGTGCAGGCCGGGGCAAGTACCCCAGCACTCCTAGCTGAGAGTATGACTGTCAGAAGGCTGAGACCGACACAACACCTCCCAAAATTCATATGTTGAGGCCTTAACCCCCACTGTGATGGTTTTTGGAAATGGGGCCTTTGGGAGGTGATTAGAGTTAGATGAGGTCATGAAAGTCAGGCCCACCAGAGAACTTGCTCTTTCTCTCCCTCTCTCCATGCTTATGCACTGAGGAAAGGCCAGGTGAGGACACAGCAAGAAGGCAGACATCTACAAGCCAAGAAGCAGGCCATCACCAGAACCTGACTGTGCTGGCCCCCTGATCTTGGACTTCTAGCCTCTAGAACTGTGAGAAAATAAATTTCCGTTGTTTAAGCTGCCCAGTCTATGGTGTTTTGTTATGGCAGCCTGAGCTAAGACACTCATTTACATTATTTCCTCTTCTATTTTTCATTTCCCTCGAGTCTACAAAACAGAAAAAGACACCATTTGTAGCTACAATTACTTTGTTATTATCCACTTAGGTATTAAGAAATGTCACCCACAACTGTCCAGAGGTGTGAAAGGGGTAAGTCAATGGTGTCATTCTTGATGGAGATGAGATCACCACTAGCTTCCAATTGGTGGCGCATTTTACAAATAGTAAATGTGAAAGAAATTGTCTCTCTGAACAAGCAAAGTAGCCAGGTTTAACTTTTCCTATAAAAATTGGTCTAAGTTTTCTAGCTTTATTGAAATGAAAAATGTATAAATCAGGAAGAGTTCAAGAACTTCTGAAAGACCTTTGCCCCCCCAGATCTAACGTGGTGAAATGATCCATAATTCTCGCTGATTCCAGAATTCTTGAGGCTGTTTGCTACATCAGGGCATAACCCAAACAATTTTTAGGAATAAAGCTCTTCTCTCAAAGAGCTAGGTGGTCTCATCCAAACCAGAATAATGAACTACACGTGAAAGACTCAAAATAATCAGTGGCTGATATCAATGGCTATACGTATTTCTAGAATGTTTTGATCCCTGCTTTAATGAGAATGCAGATCTGAACTTAGATTCTGTGTTTAAGAACTATTACAGACTTTGAAGGTCTATTATTAAGTCGACAAAGTTGCCCTTAATTTTGTGATCCTCTAATCACAATGATTGTGGCGAATAGACAGTGTTCGATCATTTAATCTCCACTAATTTTTCATTAAATTCAGTGCAAAATGGCATCTATTTCCAAAATGTTGTCAACGTCACACAGTTTTACTTGATGTGAACAAGTATGACGTTAAAAAGAGAAATATTTTGCATGTATTCTTTAGCCAAAATGGTTTGAGAAACACTAAGTTAAGTTCCCCCTCCCTCTTTTTCAAGTTCAGGATTTCCAGGACCTGTTAATATAGTGATGTCCCTTGTGCATTTCTAAGGAAATAGGTGTTCAACATTTCCCAACCTTCCTCTGGGCCATGAGTTGGACATTAACTGAGATCAAAGGCTGCAGGTAAACTATTCCTGGTCTTGGGCTTCAATTTCAACAACAAAAGTGTAGGGCACTCACCTACATGCCATAATTCATCTAGAAGAAAGGATTCAAAATTGCCCCCCAATTGTAACTAGAAACGGGTGATGGAGCCGGCCCGGTGGCATGGTGGTTAAGTTCGCATGTTCCGCTTTGGCGCCCCAGGGTTCGCAGGTTTGGATCCTGGGTGCGGATGTACACACTGCTTATAAGCCATGCTGTGGCAGGTGTCCCACATATAAAGTAGAGGAAGATGAGCACGGATGTTAGTCCAGGGACAATCTTCCTCAGCAAAAAGAGGATGATTGACAACAGATGTTAGCTCAGGGCTAATCTTCCTCACCAAAAAAAAAGAAAAAGAAATGAGTGAAAAAAGCCAAGCTTCCTTGGGTTTAGTCATAAAAGTAAATGCAGTGGAAACAAGCAAAGATAAGCATTTTGATTTAAAGAAGAAAAACATAACACTGAGTTTCATGTCTGGATGATGGCAACAACCCACTGAGCTTAATTAGGCAGAAAAACTTGGCAATCTTGAAACTGGATGACTCAGAAGTTCAGAACCAAGAAAAAATGCTAATTGGCACATTGGGGTGACTGACAATAGTAGTGCTGGTAGCAATACAAAGAACTTCTGGTTACACAATTTTATATACCACTAGTATTATTCAAAATAAATTTTCACATGTGAAAGATCAGAAAACAAGGAAAGAATGTTCAAACATTCATACTTCTAAACGGTGTCCGTGGAGATTCCTGGAAAACTCTTCTATTTTGTTGCATTCTACTTGGTAGTCAAAATGCACATATATAATTACTTTTATTATCTACTTAAAAGGGTTTTTTAATGCTTTATTTAATTAAAATAAAGTAAAGATTTGTTTTCAGATTGTTTTGTTCACCTATCTCATTACCACTAGTGGAATTATAAAACAAATATATTCTTAATACTCATGCTTTTCCATCTGACTGCAATACAATAACTGAAAATATATTCTTGTGAGTGATTTTCTGGTCCTGGGCTGTGTCACAGACACCGCCTTTATGTTGTGTAATCAGAACCTTCACAGACCAACATCCTTCTCAACCTGCAGATGCTGAAGACAGACGAAATGTAAAGACAAGAAACTCTTCCAAATCGTTTGTTTAGTTGTGGTTTCTGTTGTGTGTTGAATTTAAGTTTTTCTCAGTAGAAGCAGATGTTGTTGAGGGCAGGAAACAGGACTATCCTGTTTGTGCCACAGGTATGATGGGTGCTAGGCACGGGACCCCCCGTTTTGAGTAATGGAGTTACTGAAGTTAGACACATGTCCACAGTCCCTAGTAGGGAATTCAATCACTTCCTTCCCACCCTTCAGTGATACATTTTGAACCTTCCATGCTGTCTATGTATGCAAAAAGGAATGAGCCCAGACACATGACTGCAAAAATAAAGATCCATTTTGTTCTACTTTGGAAAGAAATTCAAAGAAGATGTACAATGACTACTCAATTTCAGATGTCATTTTAGTTGAAGTTCACGTTGTTAAAATGCCTCCCTTGATCTAGACTTAAAGAACAAAATGTATGAAACCAGCCACAAAAGAGTGTGGCTGGCCTAAACCCTAAAGACAACCCTCGGGTTAAAAACAAAATAAAACGGTAACCAGAATTAAAAGTCTTAGACATGTATTTTTCTCTTAAAAGCTAATGGATTTTTATTCTCCTAGAAAAAAAAAAAAAGAGAGAGAGAGAACAGACGGCAGTGACTCATGTAATATTATGAATGTGTGCATTATCGTGGGGAGTGGTACTGTTCCTGGAGAAATGGACTGCCCGTTTAGATGTAGGCATTTACTTTCAGTTTTTAAAATGATTCCAAAGTCAGCTGCAATATTTCGCTACTTTAAGAGTAAATCACTGATACCCTAATAGCCCTGATGGATCCATTTTATTTGATTAATCAAGTTGCTTGATGCAGGTCCAATCATTTGGATTCACAAGGGAGACTGGATTGCATGATGCACAGTTTTTCAAGCTGATTCCTCTAATTACCAAACTTTAATGCAGTTGCTGGTCAAAAATCACAAATGTATTTGATTTAATAAATGCTTCTTTCACTGCAAACAAAGCCCTTGAGGTATGCTTTTAGAGGTGGGGATGATTTTCTTCTTCGGCATTACCTAATCTGATAAAGTACAGCCAGATGATTCAAAGTGAAAATCCAGATGCAGAAAAATACTTTAAAAGTTTCAGAGCACTTTTTAAAATTCCTACTGGCTATCCTCTCCTTCTGTGTCATGGCTAGTTTGACATATGTGATTTAACATAAATGGGCAATGGAATTAATAGAGTTAATATAGCTGGCTCCAACGTCGAAGGGTGGAAATTATATTTGCTGAAAATACAGGGCATTTAAGGGCAGAATTTGCTCTACAGCAGATCCTGAAACATAGATCTAATCTAGCTGTGTGAAAAATGCATTATAGAGACAAGATCCTTTGGGAACCAGTTGGAAGGAGACGCCGAAGGAAAGCCCTGAATTAGCTGTTTGGGAAGAATACAAAAAGAGAACACTGGCGGACAGAGGAGACCCAGAAATGTCCACAAGCAAGTGGAGTCCTCCAACTTCTCCAGGGGTTCAAAATTGATGCCCTTGAGCATCAGAAGGGACCTCACGAAATGTGGGTTCCCAAAGGAAACAGACAAAGATCTCTTCTTTGGGAGTAAATTGGAGATTTTTTTTTTTTTTTAATCTTTGCCCAGGGTAGAGAGAGATTTCTTCTCCAGGTAAAGGGACTCTGCCATGGAAGTGAGAGGCACAGAAAGTCTGTATGAATTATAGTGTTCTGAAAACACAGGCATCTGGACACAACAGTGAGTGAACACTGAGTCCTCTTGTGTCAGCTGAAAAAAGAAGCCTCCATGTAAAATAGTTTTTCAGTCTTGATAAGTATTATTGGTGTCTCCATGGAGCCTATATACTTAATGGTTAATTAGATATGGATTCCATCATTTTCTGTTAGTCAGACTTTTTCCTATAACTCTGTAGTAATAGCATTGACCTGACATATCTGGGAAAGAAGAATGCAACCCAATTAGGGTAGTCTGTCAAAGCAAAAATTACACCGGACCAGGTTAAATGGGCAAAGAAGACTTGAATTAAAGCTTTTGCAGTAGAAAAGAGAGAGCAGAACTCAGTCGGAACTCAACTCTTCTGAAACAAAGAGCAGTGGGGTTTAATCTGCTGGAAAGAGCTAGTGAAGAATACAGGAGGATGTCAGGGGAGAGGCTGGTCTGTGGGGTGTGTCCACACATTGAGTTATTCCCGAGGCTGCAAATGTTTATCTCTGTGATTAGGCCATCTGTGTTTGCTAATTGTCACTCACTGAAGTTAGCTTCCCAGCCTCCCACAGACACTAGGAGATAAAAACGCTGTCTTCCTTGATGATCACATTTCAAAGGCATGGATTCTAGGTTCTTGAGAAGGACATTGCTGGGTTGTAAAAGTGGTAAGAGGCTTTTAAAAAGAGTTCCATATATCTGAAAGGTGCAGGAAAAAAAATGACAATTACAAGTTTTCTAAAGAAAATGCTCATACTCAGCCATAAGAAATGATGAAATACAGCCATTTGTGACAACATGGATGGACATTGAGGGTATTATGCAAAGTGAAATGAGTCAGAGGGAGAAGGTCAAATACCGTATGATTTCCTTCATTAAGCAGTAGATAATAACAACAATAAACAAACACATAGGGACAAAGATTGGATTGGTGGTTACCAGAGGGGAAGGGGGGAGGGAGGAGGGTGAAAGGGATAATTCGGTACATGTGTGTGGTGATGGGTTGTAATTAGTATTTTGGTGGTGAACATGATGCAATCTATGCAGAAATAGAAGTATAATGATGTACACCTGAAATTTTTACAATGTTATAAACCAATGTTACTGCAATAAACAAAAAATTAAAAAAAAAAAAAAAAAGAAAATGCTCAAAGAAAAGAGAGGTCAGGGTCCAAAAGTCAGAAAGAAATCTGTCTGAAGTTTAGTCAAGCTGACAGGAACATTAAGGGCACCTTGGACAAGTCCGTGAACTAAATATTTGAGAGATTATTTAAAACTGCATGAAAGAAAGAGCTTTATTAAAATTTTTTTTATCAAGAGAGAAAACAAAAATGCAATCACCATAAACAAAAGACAGGGCCCAGGGCACCACAAAGCAGCACCTCACAGAGAGTCCTCACGGGAAAGTCTGACATAGCTGCACGCATTCACCTACAAACTACAGATGAGCTCCTGAGCTCATCAAGCTGCATCACGGCTTCCTGCTGTTCCTGCTTATTCCATTTCCCACCATCAAAATTATGAAGTGGGACTTTCAGTTAATTTCAATATTTATGCTTGAAATGCAATGAGGCTTATCAGCTGGATCAGGTCAGGTTTTCATGCATGTCAGGTACCTAGGCAGGCTCCCTGTAGTAGGCGAGGTACCCCCTTGAGATTGCAAACGATCGGTACCTCTAAGACCTCACACAGATTGTTAGACGTACCACACGCACTCTATAGCAAGGATGTCTTCAAAGGTGGAAACCATTGCTTACCAAGTAGCTCTAGGGACCTCCACCCACAACCTCAGGCAGAATGAACCCCATTAAGTACTGCCCCAGGCTCGGTTAGGGTCTAGTGATCCACACATATAACATTTCCTCTCCAGTAAGAGACTTAGTGAAGAGCCAGTGACCTGTCAACAATAGAGCGTTTTTCAAACAGTACCCAGCCTGAAGATAGCCAGGCAAAGATGTCTAACATCCAATTAGGTACATATATTTAGAGACTGAAAGAACATCTGAGTACAGATAAAGAAAAATGAATAAAAAAAGAGTTGAGAGAGATAAGACTATTGGTGGTAGTTCAAGAAACACAGATCAAATTGTCCAGGGAAAGGCTGAGACATAAGAAGAGAGTTGAGGGCAGGGACTAAAAGACTACCAAGAATTGAGAGCTGGGGTGGGTAAGAGGAATCTTCAAAAAGGATTGAGGAGGCAGCGGAGAAGCAACAAGAACCTAGAAAGAGAACACACAAAAACAAAACAGAAAAGAAGGCTAAAGGATGTTTAAGGTCAATAGCATCAAATTTGTGATGTTACCAGGGAAGATGGAACGGGCTCAGTTGGTTATCTAACTGGTTACTCACTAGAATCTTGTCGAGAAGGGTTTCAGTACACTGTGGGGTACAAGACAGACCACCTTGGCTAGTGGTGCATTGAATTGAAAGTGAGGAAGCAGGATCAACAAATGTAGGCCTGTATTTCTAGAAGCACAATCATGAAATATAAGAGAACTTTCAGATAGTGTCTGAGAAAAGGACCTCGAGAAGGTTTGGGTGTTTTTGTAAGCTAGTTATTTATAATGTAGATGTTAATGTGTTTCTATGGGAAAGAAAGCAATGGAGAAGAACACTTTTTTATTTTTTGGTGAGGAAGATTGGCCCTGAGCTAACAACAGTGCCCATCTTCCTCTATTTGTATGTGAGTCACCACCACAGCATGGCTTGATAAGCCATGTGTATGGCGACACCCGGGATCTGAACCCATGAACCCGGGCTGCTGCAGCGGAGTGCACTGAACTTCACCACCACGCCACCAGGCCAGCCCAAGAAGGACCATTTTAATAAAGGAGAAAGAAGCAACATGATGGACAGGGGAGGGGCTGGACTCGATAGGACAGCCATGAGAGTGAGAAGAGTAGAGGCAGTGGGAAGAGCACAGAGAGCCATCAGGCACAGAAAAGAGACAAAGACTCCAGGGTCTTCCATCCTGGGTGCCCCTGCATTCCCCGTGAAGTAAGATGGAAGTTCACATCTGAGGGTCGGCAGGGGCTAAAGGACTAGTAAGTATTGGGAATAATTACTGGACCAGTGGAAGAGGGCACTGATGAAGGACACACGTTGAAGAAGTCATTGATCAGTGTTGAGGATGTAACAGACTAGATCAGAAAGACCACTGGCCCAAAGGGCACGGTTGTGTGCCATTTCTCCAGCAACACTCACTACCCTGGTCTCAGAGTGTGGAGAAGCCAGATAGCTAAAACTGTTAACGTGAGGTTGTTTCCACTGCGGGCGTAGAGGAAGACCACAGTAAGCCAGCTGAGGCTCTACCACTGGGGTGTTATTGAACTTTGTATCAGGAGGTCTTAGCTGGAGCAGGAGAAATGGACAGGGCAAACAAGGAAAATGGAATGTTGGCATCAGCAGAGAGATAGTTGTCACCTCTCCCCCTTCTCTAGTGGGGAGCTTTCCTCTATAGGCCCCAGTTCCAGGGGAATTTCTAGTCCCCTCTGGCCTGCTCTTACTTGCTCACTTTCCTAAGGAGGAGACGAGTTAGCTGACTCTTGAGTTTGGGATGAAGGCCACTGTGATGACGCTGAACTTGGACTCCTTCAGCTCCATCTCCTGGATCTGCCTGTTCTCAAGGAAGCCCTTCTGCTCTCTGCTTTCTCCTCCAGGCAGTCAGCTGAGCAGAGTGGGGCTTTCTGCTATACCCAGCATCCTTCCATGAGAAGGCAGTATGGCACTCCAGCTGAGGAAGTTCAGAGTGGAAGTAATAAGAAGTTACATTTTGACCTAGGTCCAGACTCTTTTCTCCAATGCAGTGTTACCATTAAAAAGCTGATATTTTAATCTTTCTTTGCAATCATCAGTTCTTTGCATGCCACTCTATTGTCCACAGTCTTGGTTCAGTAGAACTGAAGCAGGACACGGTAATCTTGACGTTTGAAAGAATTCCCTGGGGGACTTTGCTGGCCATCCCTGCTCAGAGTGCTGATGTGGTGAGGAAGGTGATTCTAGAGGGTGAGTGGCCTGTCCTGCTCACACGTATAACTAAGTCCAATCCAATAGCTCAAACAATGAAATGCAAAAAATTTGAAGAAGATATTATGGGTTCCTCCTGGGCCTGCAACTCAGTGTAGGAACCACCCATAGTCCCTACAGGAGACCCCAGTGCAACATCAGAAGCAATTCAATTCTTAAACAACAAATAACTTTCTGGCAAATCTAAGTGCTCTCAGACAACAATGGTGTTAAATTAAAAATCAATAATAGAAAGATAGCTGGAAAATTGTCTAATATGTTTAATTTGAAAATTAAATAATACTCTTCTACAGAACACATGGATCAAAGATGAAGGCCCAAGAGAAATTAAAAAATATTTTGAACTAAATGAAAATGAAAATAGAACTTATCAAAATGTGTGGGAGGTAGTAAAATCCCTGCTTAGAAGGACATCTATAGCATCAAATACATATATTAGAAAATTAAAAAGAATAAAATTAACAGTGTAAATTTCCACCTTGGGAAACTAGAAAAGGAGGATCACTTTAAGCCTAAAGCAAGCAAAAGAAAGAAATAATAATAGTTAGAGCAGAAATTAATAAATGTGAAATTAGGAAAACAATTTAAAAAAATCAATGAAACCAAACTTTGGTTCTTTAAAAGGACCAATAAAATTGATAAATTCTAGAAAGGCTGATAAAGAAATAAAGACAGAAGACACAAATTTCTAATATCAGAAATGAAAGTGACATTATCACTATTGATCCTATCAATATTAAAAAGTAATTAAAGTATGCTAAGAACAATTCTATGCCTACAAATTTGATAAGTTAGATAAAATAGATCAATAACTTGAAAAACAAAAATATAAAAAGTCAAAAAGAGAAATATATAATCTGAATATAACTTGAGAAAAACTATATCATTAAAGAGATTAAGTTAATAATTAGTAATCTTCAAAAAAAAGAAGCACTCAAATGGTTTCATAGGCAAACTCTACCAAAAATTTAAGGAGGAAATGATATTACTTCTCACAATCTATTCTAGAAAATAGAAAGAGATGGGACATTTCCTAACTTATTCTATAAGCATTACCCCGCATTATCCTAGTAACAAAACCAAATAAAGACATTACAAGAAAGACAAATTGCAGACACTATCTCTCATGACCATAGACGTAAAATTGCTCAGCAAATATCAGAAAATCAAATCCAAGATTGTGTAAGAAAGATTATACTCACAACCAAGTGGTATTTGTTCTAATTGTGCAAGGTTGGTTCAAGATTTTAAATCAATCAATTTATGCAAAATATCATAAGATTTCATCAGTTGTAAAAAAATAAAAAACCTCATTTACAAAATACCACACCCATCCATTATAAAAACTCTCAGCAAAATAGAGAGTTGTTTTTTCTTAATTTGATAAAGAATTTATATAAATAACCTATAGCTAACATCACACTTAATGAGAAAGTAGATGATTTACCCATAAGATTGTGAACAAGGTAAAAGTGTTCTCTCTAATTACTCCTATTCAACATCTAGCTAATACAATAAGACAAGAAAAGGAATTAAAAAGGATACAGATTGTAAAGAAAGTTGTAAAACTATTTTTTTTTGCAGATTACATTACTTTATAGGTAGAGAATCTCAAAGAATTGACCAAAAAAAAAGTCTTGGAACTAGTAAGTGAATATAGCAAGGTTGCATGATACAAGGGTAATATACAAAACTCAATTACTTTCTTGTATATTCACAAAAAACAATTGGAATTTAAAATGCTATGTATGTATACATATAAAATTTTCAATAAGTAAAAGACAGATATATATCTAATAAAATATGTGCAGGATCTATACGTGGAAAGCAAAAACTGATGAAAGAAATCAAAGGAGGTCTCAAGAAATAGGGTGATAGTCTGTGTTCAGAGATTGAAAGAGTTAATGTTATTAAGACGTTAATTCTCCCCAACTTTATCTATAGATTCAGCCACAGACTGAAAGAAAATATTTGAAAAACACATATCCAATAAAAGCCTTGGATTCACGATGTACTTTTAAGAGGTCGAGGGATCCCTGAATGGGATGTGTACTGTGACAAAACAATCTAACTGTATTAGAAATATATGAAACAACCTAACTGAAGGGGATGAGGGAAAGAAGTTCTGTCCTAAGCAATTTTGGATATTAGTGGAGTCTTTAAAATTAAAGGCAAAATAAATTAGATCTAGCACTGTACTGTAGTTGATAAAGTTATTTCTCATGGGAGTATAGGTTAACAAATATGCTACTGCTCTATGTGTATACTGGAATTGAATAATTATGTAGGATGTATGGCAGATTGTGGGAGCTGGTTTTCTCACCATTGGAGTGGAAAGTAACAGTTAAGTAAGGAGAGAAGACTAAAATGATCCATAAGGTAATGAATTAGAATTGAAAATATCTATATAAATTCATATTTAGCATAAATAGAAACAGATGGTTACATACAGAAATATTTATAGATATTTGTATATAAAGGACCTAAAATATACACTTAAATATCCTTCCTATGTCAGCTGAGAGGATCAAGAAGCAACAACACCCCAGTAGCAACCAATACATCTGGCTTCCAGACTATGGTTTCTAAGTCCACTCTCTGATAAAGGAGCCAGGGCTCCTTGGAGAAATGGCTGATTTTATGACTGTTACTGGAGCTATAAAATATGAGCTCGGCGCATCCTATAGTGCCAGAAAGTAAATAAGTGCTCAAAAACAGACAGACAAGCAAACAAACAGAAAGCAAAATGATGAGGGTACATCAAAGAGACCCAAGAGCCGACTGAAAGAACTCCCCATGGCCAAAGCTGGAACAATCTAAGCAACAAAATAAATAAAGTAGTGTTGGATTATAATCCAAAGTATTAAATAAATATCCATGAGTCCATAGGGCTAAAAATTAATGATTAAATAAACAAATAAATGGGCAAGAATAGACAACAAATCCCCCATGCAGAAGAACTCCAAATAATTTGTGTAGATACTTGCTATAGACTGAATGTTTATGTCTCCCCAAAATTCACATTTTGAACCTAACCCCTAATGTGATGGCATTAGGAAGTGGGGCCTTTGGAAGTGATTAGGTCGTGAGGGTGGAGCCTTCAGGAATGGGATTAGTGCCCTGATAAAAGAGACCCCAGAGAGCTCCCTTGCCCCTTCTGCCATGAGAGGACACAATGAGAAGATGGCCATCTACGAACCAGGAAGGGAGCTCTCACCAGACATGGAATCTGGTAGTGCCTTAATCTTAGACTTCCCAGCCTCCAGAACTGTGAGAAATAAATTTCTGTTGTTTACAGGCCACCCAGTCTATAGATTTTTGTTATAGCCACCCAAACAAGCTAAGATAATACTCTACTCTTAAAGCATAACTCCTCTCTTTGTAAGTGTGTGTTTTACATAGTGACTTTCTTTCAAAGATTACAGTATGGAAGGGGGAGAAAAGAGTAACTTTACACGGAGAAGACTGAAAACTTTCCTGAGCTAGGAAGTCAAGTTCAACATGAACAGTGATGTCGTGTTAACAGCATGTAACCTCGATATGATATGATGTGATGAACATGGCACTTATCTCCAGAGGCTTTCTACCCAAATCCCATCATCTGAATCTAATCGCGAGAAAAATATCAGATAAATCCCACTAATGTTGTGCAAAATACCTGACCAGAACTCTTCAACTTTGTCAGGTCCATGAAAAACAAGGAAAGTCTGAGAAATTGTCACAGCAAAGGGGAGACTAAGAATATATGACTAATAAATATAATGTGGAATCTAGGATGGGATCCTGGAGTATACAAAGAACCTTGAAAACCAAGGGAATCTGAGTATTGTATGCACTTTAGTTAATAATGATGTATTAATATTAGTTCATTAGTCGTAACAAACGTATGGTACCGATATAAGATGCTAATAGGGGAAACTGAGTGTCAGGTATATGAGAACTCTCTACACTACCTTCAGAGTTTTTTCTGTAAATCTAAAACTATTCTAAAATAAAACTTATTTTCTTTTAAAAATGAAGAAGATGTCTCTGAAAGACTGGATGCTTACACCAAAGAGACTAAGGTAACCTCGAAGAGTCTTGTAGACAGGACAACAAATGATAATTTGACTATTTAATCCTCTTCATAGAAAGAGACTCATTAAAAATTTGGGTTTGATTATTAAAAAAAAGTTTTACCATGGTGTGACTGAATCATAGCATGTAATTTTCAACCGATCAATATAAGTTTAATTTAAAAAATATTTTGCTTCCAAAATGAGGTAACATGTTAAAAGATGATATTTTCTATTTCTTGCTAGGTTTATCCCAACCTTTTAGACACACACAGACCATTTATTAAAGTAAATAAATCATAAATAATTAAATAAATAAATAATAAAAGTGACTTTACCATGATCTTTACCCCTTTGTGTTAGTTCTGCTAGAACTGTAACTAATGTACCTCTAATTACTGTGTTTGTGAAGAGTTTTCTCTGTAATCTAATCATTGTCATCATCACCGTCATCATCATCATTGTTATCATCATCATCACCATCATCACCACCATAACAAGAACTTCTATAATTCTTACTTGGGTCAGGCACTGCTCTGGGTTCTATGTAATTAATTCTGTAGATCCCTTCAAACACACTAAGAGTTATATTTCATGGGGAAACTGAGACACAGATAGGCTGGGTAAATTTCCAGGTAGAACAATTAGTGATGGAGCCAGGACTCATCTTCAATTGTTCCATTCTAGGGTTCATGCTTATGTCCCCCAAGCAACTCTACCTTCCATGGACAGCATGACTCCAAAAATAACAGGATTCTGACCCTTAGGAAAGCAAAGGATCTGTCACTAGTTGGCTACTTTATGGGCCAATCTGGAAAAGGAACCTTCCACTTTTGTTCTGTGGCAAATAGCAAACCAGGATTTCTTGAACTGGATCAGTTACTAGAGCATGTGAGGACTTTCGTTACACATGGGCAGTGTCTTAGTGTAATTTCATCTACTTAGCACTGAAGTGTTGGGCATGGGAATGGTAGAGAATCGTGCCGGGTCTGCTCCTCCCAATGACTCCATAACCCGAAAAACATGTGTTTGGCAGCAGCGGGAAAGTGTTAGTTCAAAGGAAATAATAAAAGGAAGGGGAAAAGAAGGCTAATGTGCATTCTCCAGTTATTTACTTCTAACATATGTTAAATAATTGTAATATGTTTGTTTTCATGTTTCGTTACTAGGAACTTTTACCTTATCTCCAAAGAATAGAAGACAGCCAAGTCACAACATGTCTTGACTCTTTCTAAATAAGTCATTTATGAGCAGTGGGTGTAATGCTGACTCTGACTACATTAGCAGCAAATCCTGGCTACTTAAAAACTGGGAAATCACTTCCAGACACTTAATAGCTATCAGACTGGTTCTACTTGAAATGACGTTGTAAGCAATACCTGTTACCCTACTTGTCAGGACTCTGCAGGATGGGCAGACCATCCTCCTAGACTGACAATTAGCCACTCCAGAGAAGGTTTGTCTCATCACTCAAATTCTGAAAGGTATTTGCCAATTTTGACAGAATCAACTCCTACATCAATCCAAGGAGTCAGTCAAGAAATGATCTTATGCTCTTCTGAGAGTCAGGACAGGACAAAGGAGAGAATTTAAATTTTGGATTAAGAAGGCGAATGGTGACTCTAACACTTACTAACTGAGTGACTGGGGACTAATCATTTTATTTCCATGAGTCTCGATTGTCTCTTCCAAAAATTTGGAATGATAAACTACACTCCATAGAGCGATATGAAAATAAACATGTGTGGAAATATTCAGCCATGATAATAAATCTGAATCCAGTTTTATTTATTTATATTGCTCCTTGCACCACACCCCCACATAATTGAGATGGAATTAGATCTAATTGAATCTTAGCAGTAGGTTGATCTCACAGTAGTACTTAGAACAGCATTGAAGGGGGAAGACTTGCTGTCATGTGACAGAGAAACAAACTAATTCATTGGCCATCTTGAATACATGCACAGCTCCCTTCCCCCGGATGAAACTTGAAGGGAAGTAAGTAGATCGGTTGAAATAGCTACCTGAAGTGGGAATGTAGTTTGTTGTAATAGTCAAAAAAAGTTTGCAAGATAATGAAGAGCCAAACCAGAATGTCCTAAATGGATAACATCCTATATCATATGGATGCCAGTATCAGGACCACTCTTGATATCTACTGAACTCTTGTGGTGGTTTATTCCCTGCATACTTTCTCATCTACAATCTCACAACTACCCTATGAGCGGCAGTCCACTAACCAAGGTGTTCCCTTACCACCAGCATACCCCAGGCTCTGAGCATTGTGAGGACACTGTAAATGGCTTATTCAGATTCGCTTTGCCATAGCCCAGGAACCCAGGCTGCCAAATCATAAATATTTGTTAGATGAATGCTGTCTAGGTTGTAACTATTTGACCCAGGCAATGTCATGATGAAATGGGTGCTTAGGGAGCATTAGTCTGATAGAGTGCAGGTTGTTTGGACCAGAAATGTGGGAGTGGAGATGAGAACCAGAAAGATGTCTTAGGGGACTATTACGGTGGACTGGTGTGATGACATCTGAAGCAGCCAAAGAGATTAACTCTCCTTTTTCCATTGTATATAACACAGCTTGAGGAAGCCACAGAGCCTATCGTATTGGGCCAGTTTGCACAACCATCATCCATTTTCCATTTTTACCTTTTTTCTCTGTGGAATTGGAGACCCTTCTGCCTCACTAGTGAGGTTCCTCAGCGGTGGACATTCATTCCAACATCTCTCCAAAACGTCATAGGCAGATGCCATTATTGACTAAAAAAGACGACATTCATGCTGTATCTCCTACTACTTAAGTGTTCATCTAAGTTAGTTACGAGGTTGGTTCTTCCATAATTGTAAAAATACTTTATTATGGCTCTGCACATCTGATTACTTGAATTCTCTTCCAAGATCCACAAAAGGTCTTCACTCTAGTAGTTCTTTCCACTTGAGGTGTTAAAAAATGCACATCTATTCATTTATTCAACATATATTTATAATTTGCCTACTACATGCTAGGCATTATCCATTATTCTAGGAGCCAAACAAAGCACCTACTCTTTAGAAACCCGCATTTTAGAGGAATGAACAAACCAAAAAGGCATAATCCACACATTCCCCTCCTTGTATTAAATATTCCAGTCTTTCATCATTTTATTTGGGAAGAAATCTAAACTCTTCAGCATGGTGTGGAATTTCCATCAAGATCTCACTCCTGCCTGCCTCTGCAGTTCCCTCTTTCTATTGAATCCAATCCTCAAGTCATCCTGAAAGGTATATATTCTCCTAAGTGTTCTATATTCTCTTCTGAAGTTTTCTATGCTCTGCTACTTCCAGGACCTGGAGTAGAGTCCTCCTCCTTCATTGTTCACAGCTGCTCATTTTTTAACTCTCAGCTTAGATGGCAAATCCTCCTCTAGGAAGCCTTCCCTAAAGTCCCAGCACCCACTCCAAGTGGAGAGTCCCCTTTGCTCTGTCATGACATTTGTGACAGTGTTTTATAATCACTTCCTTTGAGGATGAGGATTTTACTGTTTGTCTCTGTGAACTCGGTGACCGGAACACAATGGTATGTGCTCAGTATATGTCTGTGGAAGGAAGGAAGGAATGGAGAGAGGGAGGGAAGAAGGAGGGGAGAGATAGAGTAAGAGAGTTAGTTAGGTCTTATATCTATCTCTTGCCATTATTTTGCCCTAGGATTAAATTTTCCTCTTCCCTGTGGGTCAGTTCTGTCCTTATCTGAGCGACAACTAGACATGAGGCGGTGAGTGCCTGACCCCGGGTGATGGCAGTAGCAAGAAAGAGAGAGAAATATGGAAAACATTAGAATGGAAGAATCAATATTCAATGACAGGTCCAACAATAAAATAAAAGGAAAAGAGTTTTCCTTAACTTGTGAATAGAATACACAGCTAAAAAAAGGTGGAAGCTATATCTTTTCACAGATAGTTCTTATTCTCCACCGGGTGAGAGTTGGGTACTTGAGTTTTCCATTTAAATCAAAGCATTCATGAGAACATAAAATATGCGTTAATGTAGAGCCAAGCATGAAAGCCTTGACGTAAACACATAAGAGTAATCACCGCACTAAATTCATTTACAAATGTATAGACTATACAAAATATTTTCCACCAAGCTTCAGTCCAGTGGACATTGAGTATAAATTGTATCTTGTCCAACATGGTTAGCTCCTTTCCTGCAATTCCCTCCTCTTTTCTCAACTGAGACCCCTTGAAGACCATCTTCAGATTCAGAGATGCCCCCTAGCTCAAGGCCTGTATTTTCATTCGAAGTACTTATAAGAGCTTGAGTGATCCATAAATAGTGATGAGATTAAAAATGAAACTAAAGGAAACAAATATGCAATGAACATATTAAGCATTTAGTTGCCTGAATTACCTGTTCTGTGAGAATCAGTTATGGATTGATGAAGCCAATGTGGTCATACTCTAAAGATATAAGATGAGAGCCCCAGGAGGTAGGAAACCTTGGTAGATGGCATGCTTGTTGAAGATTTACTTGAGAACAAAACTAGTAACCAGTCAAGAAGCAATTCTCAGAGGAGCTGCAACATACTTCTTTCCATGGAGCAGAACAACAGGGTGGTGACTGAATGAGGAAAAGTGAGACATTTCACAGGGGCAAAGCCGTGGGCCTAGGAGTCCAGGAAGATCACCCTGAGGCGAATCTTCTTTTGGATTTGAATTTAGGTTATTGCCAGTACTGGGGGATTCCTTATAGATAGGATAATTCTGGAATCCCATGAGAATTCTAATTTCGTTAGAAAATTCCTATTCAAACTCCAGACCCTGGAACAATTCTGAGGGCTTCCTGAGAGAGAATGGAAGTCTATCCAAAGTCTGTTCTCCTCTTTATGGGGCAATGATCCTCTGCCACCCGTAACTGTAATATCTCCACCCTACCATTAAGTTGCATATATTTCCCAGGCTTACATTTATTTGACACTGGTGTCTTAACTAGCAAAACCCTAGAGAAGCTCAGAGCCTCCCTTCTTTTACTGTTTTGTCTGGACTTACTGCATTTACTTCCACTATTTGTAGTAACTTGTATATTAGAGTGCATGTGAGTTTACACTGCTTTCAAATACATTATCTCATCTGACCTAAAGATTTGGCACTGTTTTTAGGCCTAAGTAACCATCTGGGGAACTCTGACTTACAAGTCCATCATTAACCTATCCTCAGTCCCTGTACAGCTACTGTAGACCATCCACTCTATTGAGTATGGTAGGACCTAGGGGAAGTTGGAGGAGAAAAAAACAACATTATGATAACCTGAGCTGAATGAAACTTCAAGTTAGAGGATAAAACAAACAACCGTGAATATTGAAGTTCCAAGAAAAATACTAGTGTTGTCTAAAATTTCATCCTTGACTATCCTCTGTCTTTTTTCTACACATTCTCTCTAGGTAGTTTGGCTCATCTTTACCCATGGTTCCACCTTCGAATTTACAATAATGGCACCAACATTTTACAGTCCAAATCTCTCTTGAGGTCTAGGACTACCCTCAGAAAATCTTCTTCCTGATTGCCCTCTTGGTACTTCAAATTCAGCCTGTCAAATTGTAGATTAATTATTTTCCCTCAAATCCATCCTTTATTCTATATTCCACTTCCTAGTTAATGGCTTAATTTCTAAATACTGGCTTCCGGTTAGTTACAGGAAACCATAGATCCTCCTACCTCTTTTCTTGTTAATCACCAAATCCTTTTAGTTCAACTTTCTTAATGTGTTTCATACAATTTTTTTTTTCTGTTAAATCAGTCCTTAATACTTAATAGCATATACTTAATAGAGTATAGCATTTATTACAGTATTCAATCATTATTTGTTTACATGTTCCTTGCTCTTGCAATACTGTGAACTCATAAGATCATGAGAACTCTGCCTTATGGTCATATGTGGAAAGTAATCAATAAATATGTACTACACGAAAGAATTGATGAGTGTGTAAATTATGGGGTCATCTGTCCTTTTTATGGTAGGCAGAATTCTGAGATGTCCCTCAAGATTCTCACTCCCTGATGTTTGCACATATTTACCCAGATATTCAATAAAACACTAATCTAAGTACTGCTATGAAGGGATTTTTTTCACATATAATTAAGGTCCCAAATCAGTTGATTTTAAGAGACAGAACGTTATCTTTGTCAGGATGGACATAATCAGGTGAATCCTTAAAAGGAGTTAAGCTCTTCCTGGCAGAAGAGATTTCAAAGAACAAGACGGATTTGATGACAGAGAGGACAACAACTTTTGGCTTTGAAGATGGAGGGGGCCACATTGCAAGGAACGTGGATAGCTTCTAGGAGTTGAGAACCACCGCCAGCTGACAGCTAACAAGAAAATGGAAACCTCAGTCCTACAACCACATTGAACTAAATTATGCCAACAATCTGAATAAGCTTAGAAGTGACTCCTTCCTCAGAGATTCCAGAAAGGAACAACGTGCAGCTGTTGTCTTGACATTAGCCATAGAGGACCCTGAGGAGAGAATCCAAGCACCCCACACCCAGACTTCTGACCTAGAGAACTATGAATTGATAAATGGTGTTTTCTTAAGCTGCTAAATTTCCGGTAATTTGTTATGCGGCAAAAGAAAATTAACACACTCTTCTTCTAATTGTGTAATGCTTGATAAGGATAAGGATAATGGTTACCCTTGAAAATGTCAACATTAGCTTTAGAATTAAAGGCAGGCTGTATATTCCTAATCTTCCAATTCCTCAAGAGGGATGCCCTATATGATTGCAAAGAATGGTTTAAGTTACTGAAAATTCATATCTTTAAGAACAATTGAAAACTTTAAATGGTCAAAAATCATGACAATCTACCCAATTCTATTAAAAACAATATGTAATGTTCCATTAGAAGCTTTAAACTGGATATTTGGGGATTTGGGTTTTGGCCACCCATATAGGTCACCGAAGGAGTCATTTTCCATCCTGAGCACAAGGTTATTCACAGGTCTTCAGACAATGTCAGCTTCAGAAGTCTATATCATCCTCAGCCAATTTGTTTTCACTATGGATATTACAAAGAGCTTGTCAAACACCAGCATTTGCATTAAGAGTTATGGGCCAAAAAGAAATGACTTCCTCTTTAGCTTCTTATTCTAGAAACCATCTGAAATTCATGACGCCACTTTAAGATTATTTTAACTTCTACCATATTAAATTACTTGAGTAGGAGTATTTAACCCATAGCTTCCAAAATTGCTATAACTTGTTTCCATAAATTGCTATAAAAAATAAAAAGAAAATAACAACAACAAAAGACGTCCAAGAACGAAGTTGGATAACATCACGAAAATATCCCAGTAAGCAGCAACTTAAATACATAGAGGCGGATACTCAATTTTCAGCCCCTCCGAGTAAATCGGTTACTTGTAAAGACTAACTTGTAACAACTTTTTGATGTGAACGTTTTATGCTAACAAGGGAAATTATGTTTACGAGTGGGCTTGGATCATCTGCACGGGAAAATGTTTCTCTGCTTCCTACATTTAATGACAATTTCTTCATCATCCTAGGTCCCCCATCGAAATAGATCTCCTGATTTGTTGGCAATGCCACCAGAATAAAACCAATAGGTACTACCTGAGTGCATTCTTGTGGATGCTCTACTTGTGAGAGCTGTGAGTGGAGACAGGTATTTCAAATCTCTGAGGACATTTCATCTGAGCTTCCTACCTACCTATACCTAAACCTAAATCTATACCTAAATGTATACCTACGCCGATGCCTACACCCATGCTATATCTATATCCATATCTACATCTACACTTATGGCTTTAACTACATCTATCTCAAGCTATTGTTTTGAGGATGAAATGAGAGGCAATTCCATGTGTATGATACCTAACACCTAGCAGTAGCTCCATGAATGCTGCTGCTGAAACAGTTCCATGGTATACTTAGGGGTGATGTCCGTCCACCTCTAGGGAGTGGTCATTGTTGGACTTTGTGGAGAATGGGCCATAAAAGAGGACTTTGAGGTGATTGTTCAGTGTTCACAAGCCATCTGAATTCTTGAAAAACATGCATTTAATTCAGCTTTAATTTACTTAACTGAACATTTGATCATGTGATTAAATACTCGTCTTCACTCCGCACTTGGCATTGGGTGGCATGGTCTCACCCTTATCAGGAACAAGGCCCCACTCCTTCTCCTAGCCCTTGGCTCACCTCCAGTGGCTAGGATGAAGAGCAACGCGTTGCCGTGGAAAAGGAGCATGGCTAGAGGTCTGATGTCCAAAAAGGGCCATTTCCACCACAGCGGCCAAGAGACACCAGCAGGATGTTAGCCAGGGTCAGAGTTCCAGCTCTTGAGAAAAGGAGGGAATGGAGAGGAGATTCTTGAAGGTGGAGGAGGTCATAGCAGCCAAAAATAGACCCATGCACATTCTATTAGGTGGACAGCGGACACACTGAGGAATCTACAGACATCATGCCTTCCTAGGGGCTCATATATCCACAAAGACTTTTTGAATGACTGCTATTTGCTGAACCTGGAGCTAGATTCTGAAGATAAAAGGCTAGCAGAAAATAGTCAGCCTCTAAATATTTCAGTCCCTCTGGGGAAAGATGCAAAATATTCCTGTAACCTCAGCAGTAGGAGAAGGCCAGATAAACCTTGTCACTCAACTTCCAGAGAATTCACTTCTGCTCCTATTGGGGCAGCAGAGCAGAAGAAAAATTCACAGAAGTGACATTTGAATTAGAACCTGAAGTAAGGGAGATTTCCTCTAGGCAGCCAGACATTAAGGGCACTCCTAGTGGAAGTCACAGCAGAAGCAGAGCTGTGAGGGGCAGAATCAGTCAAACTGATGACTAGTAGGGAGAAGAGGGAGGCTAACTAAAAGTACCAAAGCAACCGAGCGATCTGGGATGTAGACTGCTGGGTAACACCACCCAGGATTTGCAAATAGACATCTTTTCCAACTGTAAGGAGTTTCAATTCCACGTCCTATGCTCTGGGGTTTACTGACATGAAGCTACTCCAACAACTACATTCTGCAGAACTTCAGCTATTTAATTGCTGACAATTGCCATTCCTGATCTAATTGCCTATTTGGAATTAAGCAAAGGTGTAGTCAAAAATTCTCAAAAAAAAGCTTCATGTGAAATTTGTTAGATTAATGAAGTTCAAGTGAATGTTTAATAACAGCTCCTGCTTTGGGCCTTAAGAAGTCAGCTTTCCATCTTCCGAATAAATCTAATATTACATTGGAATGAATAAATATTTTCTCTACAAGATCTTATTTCTAGGCTCAGATCACCAGTCATCTCAGTTTTATCTCCATTCCAGATCATTTGCATAAATGGGTCTATTAAAATGTGCTCAACTCTGTTTCTTCCTATGTTTTTACACATTAGCTCAAACGAGGTTTGAATAAAGAGCACATTTCTAATAGTAAGGATTAAAGATTTCCATCGTCTCAAATTCCCTTGGCTTAGACCTGCTCTGCACAACTGTGGTTAGTTCAAGACATAGTTATGCTCCTCCAGTACTGATAAACCTGATTAAAAATATCCATCTAATTGGAACCTTCTTTAGGATGTTTTCTTGATATTTTAAGAGTGTATAGTTTTCATACCAAATAGCGAACATGTTGTCAAATGTACACAGCATGTTCCCCTGTCCTGGACAACAAGGCCCCAGTTTCTCTTCTGCCCTAAGAGCTATAAATAGAGGCTAGAATGTTACAGCAAGAACACAAGGATGTATGGTGTGGCATTCCTTACACAGTTACTCATCATGCTCACCATGGCTTCAGTAGCTCACCCATGCGACCTCAGCCCTGCAGATGAGGCCGCCATTTTGTCATTGTCCATCTGAAAGAACAGTCTCACTGTTAGCATTATTCGAATGCTTCTTTTGTGCGGCTTAAAGATCAATAGCCCCAGGACATGTGGACTGTCACTCACACCATTAAAACTAGAAAAGCAAATAAGAAGAAATGTGCATCACAGGAGTTGCATGAA